>NW_027115129.1:812629-818990 GCF_000696795.3 Halyomorpha halys
ACAAGAGACACCCCTAACTATATACAATGTTATTATTAAAAGAAGAAAAATAATACAATAAATAGATAAGAATAATGTTTCTTAATAAAAGAGGAAAGTAAAATTAATAACAAGAAATAATGATACTGGCACACTTAAATAAAACAAAGAATTGCCTTCTAATATTAAAAAGAAACAAGTTAATTTGAAAAAGGGACGAGTGAAGAAAAGAGAAGAAAAAAATTAATAAATAAAATAGAGGTAGTGTGACTATGAATTAATTTTATATTTATTAAAATTTATAACAGAATGTCCTGCAGCAGTCTTCGGGTTGAGGTTGGGTTTCCCAGGTTGTAGGTCACAGCTCCTTTAACTGTGGTAACTGGGAGTGGAACTTCATGAACCGTTTTTTGATATAATCCTCTATTGATTCCATCTGTAATTCGCGATGCAATTGGCTATTTCTTATATACCAAGGAGCATTAACTGCGAATCTTAGGAATTTGTTTTGAAAAGATTGTAGTTTTTATTTTATTCATTGACCTCGGTTATATTTTATTTATTATTACTATTTTTTTTTTTCGTTTTCTCTTACCTCTTCTTACAGTCTATATATCTTCTATGCAAGTTTAGAATAACATATATTCAACTGCAACATTGTATGCAAATAATTTGCCTATTGCATGGTTTATGCATAAAGTATTTAAAATAAGGTCTCTACAGTAGGGCTTACTACAGAAAATATAAATATATATATTTATCTGAGAACAGCTGGTAACCCGAAATAAAGCTGGAGTAAAAATAACTCTCTTACCAACTGTGATAACTTCCTGCCGGCGGTGCAGGGCTATCAAACTAACTTTATCACCGCGCCCCCCCCCACCCTATCAACTAATCAACAGCTCACTATCGACTTTCGGTAGCGCCCCCAACTCAACAAATTATCAACTCCTAAATTGAGTCCACTCCGAACGAGACCGCAAGTTAGACCAACTGCCATCTTGGGCAGGATATGAAGGTGAAGGATCCAATTTCCGATCAGGGCAATCTGATTTCGATTTCAGCCACTGCTGAATTAAAAAGAGTCATTCGATTCGGAGCAGGGGAACCACGGGCTCAAGGATATTGAAAGGTAACGAATGGGAACGACGTAAACGTGATGTTATCATCAATAATACCCAAATGAAAGTACGTAAACAAAAATGTTTAAATCTTATCAATAGCTACATGTAGCAGTTGAAATACCTCTACACGTTTGCCAAACAATGGCAAAGCAGGGCATGAGCAAGCCTGTGATTGGCTTATCTGAATTTGCGTCAGGAGTCGGTTTCCAAATACAAACTCAAAGTGCGCTTGTGCAGAATCCAAACTTTTGTTTTCAGATTGCATTGTTTAAGAAAATGATAACAGATGAATATTTCTGCTCTGCGTGTTATAACTAATCAATGAATCACACCAACCTTTTGATTCAATAATTAATTTTAATCAATTTCAAAATTCTATCGATCTGGCGCAAAAATTTTTCTTTACTTTAGTTTTGTTAATAAACTTTAGCTGTTTATATTTGTTTAACATGGTACAAATATATATTAAATTAAAAAAGTTTCTGATAAAAATTCTACAACAAAGGTTGAATTTATTGGTATATAAATTACTAGCTGACAGGGAAATGCTTCGCTATTGCTATATTTGAGGATGTTATATAGATTTGACTTATTAAAATAAAAATGGACAATTGGAGTTCTGGCAATTGTCAGATTCTCCACTCAAGTTGAGTGTTTGCGGCTTTAGCGCACTTGCTCAGCCTCCACTGGCTCATTACCAGTGATGCGGCGAGAGGGAAGCGCTGGGATCTCTTGAGCTCTGCTCTACCCCTCACACGTGGGGGATAGAGCGGGCTCAGGGATCCTCAGGTCGATTGTGTAAATATTGTATATATTATTTTATCATTATGTTATTTTATTTATTTATTTTTCATAGAGATAGTTTGATTATGTTCATCTTGTCTATTCTTTAGTTTGTATATATTTTAAGAGAGTTTTTTATTTTATTTTTTATTTATTTTAGTATGTATGAGATCATTCATCACTATTACCTATTGCCCACAACTGTGTGGCAGATTGTAATATCTATCAAAAAAAAAAAAAAATATATAGATTTAATGAACCCAATTGATAGTTTGTTATAAATTTATGTATTTAGTTAAATTAAACATACACATATACTTTATTATGATGATTTGGTAACATAAATTGATCCAATATATGCGATGACATTCGTACATAGCATCTCATAAAAAAAAAGTTGCAATAAATGGCATATCGGGTATAAGCTGGAAATTTAAGGATTATATTTAATGAATATAATCGATAGTTTGTTAAAGTTTATTATATTTTTTAGTTAAAATTAAACATTTTGAAATACTTTATTATTATGTTTTGGTAACATAAATTGAACCAATACATGCTATCAAGTTGCAATCATAATTTTTTTTACAAAAATATTAATAGCTTCAACATTACTCAACGAATCTACACCATACTTTGCGGTGGTTTAAGTAAAGATAATAATAATAATAATAAGTAACATTAAGATTTAGTAGCATATATAATTTTGAAACAAAAACTCTCACTATACTTCAATATTAGTACTATATCCAAACAACTGAGACTGATTGGCATATCCAATTGGTAAAATATTTTTTAGTAGTTAAAAAAAGTCCATTAATTCATTTTATTATATTATACTATCAATTTTCTTCAAAATAATTTTTTTTCGTGGATTTCATTATCTTTAAATACTCCGATGTCGAAATCGAATATTTTGAAAAAAAAAAAAATGCACGTAAACAGACCGAATGACATATGGAACTGTGGCAAAAGATTTTTTAGTAGTGAAAATTAGTATTTAAAAAAGAAACTGCAAGTAAATCGGTCCTGTAATTCAAAAATTCATTGTAGACAAATTTAGAAAAACACTCCACGTAAACCGGTCTAGTAATAAGAAAATCTATCGAGAACAAAGATTCGACAACTCTCTATTATACATATAGAGCGATATGTACTATTTATATGGGTTTTTGTCATCTACTACTTACATCCCTTTTATTTCGCTCATCTATATTTTATTCCTTCTTATAATTAAAATAAATTAAATCGAATGTAATAGCTGAAAAAATTCAAAAGAACACAACAAGCGAGTAGATATCAACGTTTGTTGCTTCCTTTGTTTACCAAACATTTGTACAAGTCTTGGATTTGCGGCAACTGACAAACTTGTAGATTCAGCATTTTCAACTAAAAAGTATCAGAATCTGTTATTTACTAGTTACAGTCCCCAAACTGACTTAGGGATATTAGAAGTTAATTATGGTAACTACAATTGCGAAAATATACATAAATAATTCATTAAATTTAAAAACATCTCTTCAACAGGCATGAAACGAAGAATAAAGTCTTAAGTTGGAGAGAGGGTAATTTGTCCTATGAAACTAGTACATGACAAATAATAAATTTGTCAAAATCAACAAAAATATCAGTAACACCTTAATGGAAATAATAAAAAACCATTATCAAGCAATAAAAGATAATAAACAAATAATATTAATTGGATTAAAGGTCACTAAGGGATCCCAGTTAATGAGGCAGTTGATAAAATAGCTAAATTAGCCATTTCAACAGAGCAGCCGGCAGGCACTAAGTTGCCTTACACCCACCCATTATTATAAAATAATTAAATTAGATCGGATAGAAAACAATATCTGGAGAACCCCAACGGGCTGTTCTATAAACGTATATTTTCTCTTATTCCAAAACCGTGGTTCTCACAAGGAAAGAAATCATAAAAACTTATATTAGACTTAGAACGAATCATGGACTTCGCAATGGCTACTATGTGTAATAGGTTGCAATGACAAAATAGGTAGAACTGAAAATTTTCGATACGAAAATTGAAGCAAAAACGAGACCCTGAACATATTTGTTCAAAGTTCTAGATAGAAATCAAATATTATTTATGAAAGTATATTATAAGCAATATTGTGAATGTGAGGAAAAGAGATCGAATAAAAAATGCTTGGATTCAGAAAGAAACAGGACTCACTGACATACTGTAGATGACAAGATTGAGCAAATGAAAATGGGCAGGGCACCTCTTTCAAAGCGAAGATGACAGAAGGTCAAAACTCCATGCGATCTTTAAAGAATAAGAGGACGTCAAAAGAAAAGATGGAGCAATATGGATGGCAGGACCCCTCTTGTGGAGATCTAGCAGCTTCCCCGGACAGGGATGTCTGTCTGGAAGGAGAAATGGAAAGAGCTCGCCTCCCAATAGAGCTGGTCACCCCGGGAAGTACTGACTATTACTCCCGAAAGGGAAGGCCTATGTAGGTAATGATACAGAAAGATGGAAAGCAAACTGATAGAAGCTAATGTTTTGTTAACTATAATATATATATAACTTTATTTATTTTTTTTCTCTATCTTCTTTAAATGCTTATATTGTATTTTGTAATGATTTTAATTTATTGCATAAATAAAAGGCTATTTCATTTAATTAAAAATAACAGTAAAATATGATACACCTATTAATATTTCAAATCTATAAACAAAAATGTATAATAAATATAGTTATGGTGTGGTATATTAGTAAATCAGATATGTTTATCTTAATAAATAATATAAGTAACAAAGTGATTGGGCAAACTGTTCTACATAGATTTCATAGAATATAGTTAATTAATTTTTGGCTGTATGGAATGAACCAATGCCGTCCACAGAAGGAAGAAAAACAGCACATGCGCACTAAATCGGTACTTAACTACAAACATAAAATACTAACTACTACTTCAAAAAGAAAGTTTTTTTATTTTTTATTAATTTATTTTACTATAACTTTACCGTTCTATTTCGAATACCATTTTTTTAAATTTTAAGCACAATTATTCACTTTTTAATAACAATTTAAGTAAATGATCTTGAAAAAGTATTATACACCTGCTCGTATCAAGAAACCCAATCATTTTTAGATTTTCTGAATTCCAAAGAGGTACGCACCGATGTCGTTAGGGATACAAGGAGATACCGCACCCAGGGCTGCTTATCAGAAAATGGAGATTTAACTAGCCATATATAGAACCACACTAACGTTTTCTCCAATTCAGATATATCTTCTGAGCCTACTTTTGTACCTGAATAATACTTTTTAAAAAGTTATTTATTGATATTCACATGAAAATACATTTAGTAAATTTGATATTAGATTATAAAGGTGTGATACAGACATGTAGAAAAACTATCCATTCGTAGCACTCTAATAAAATTTCTACATTACAAGGTCCCGAGGCAATCTTCTTTTTAGGCGCCTCCGAGGATTGTCACAAACAAGAGAAGAAGCAAGGTTAGAATCTAGTGGATTTGGGTAGTTAGGAAGTTTATAATAGAATATTGATATCTGTTTCGAGCTAGATCGGTTACTTATGAGACATTAAGGTCTTTATGTACGATTTTATTTGTGACTAAGTAAGTAGCATTAGGAATTTTATGAACGCTTTTGGATTCTAAGGATTGGATACGAGATGAATTCGAAGGCACAGTGCTTAACCCCGTATGTTCAGATAGGCCTTATTATAGTCATATAGTTCAATTTTTTGTAATGGACTAGAAGTTTAGACCGTTTGTCTTAGGGGTGTTGGGATATTAACTGGAAACACATATGTGTCTTTGGCATACGTTGTGAGGATGTCAGCTGTAAAGGTTGTAGAGGATAGTAAGTTGAGGAACACCAGCGGACTAAAAACAGGGATTAATAGGAACCATTGTGGTTGGGATAATCTATCGATGAGAAAGGAACGGTATGAGGAAAAAGTATGTAGAAGGTAGGAACTTACAGAGTTTGTAAAGCAGTCCAGGGTCCCAGTACATTGCGCGAGATGCAATAGGCAACGAGCAAGAGGACGAGACAACTTCCACCATATGATGACATTAGTAGATAGTGGTGTGAGATGTACGGAATCCAAACTGGTGATCAAATAATAAGTTTCTAAAACCATTTGAATTGCCTACAACAAGATATTTGCATTAGGTAATTCATTATTTATAGAGAAAAAGTCAGATTTTTTTTTTTTATTAAATGTGATTTACAACTGTACAAATAATAAATACAATAAATAAATATGTTGTATGTTTCATATACACTTGAAAATCTTTGGAAGGAACCACCCATTAGTGGTACTTGAAACATTAATTTAAATTAGAAGGTCCCGTGGCCATCTTCTTTTCAGACGCCTCAGAGGATTATCAGGGATTGTTAAGGATGAAAGATTAAGAATTAATGGGTTAGGATGGTTAAGGAGTTTGGAATGAAAAGACGCATATCTGTTTTG
>NW_027115129.1:819995-829730 GCF_000696795.3 Halyomorpha halys
GAAGGGTAAATGTGATTTGGTAGGATTTATTGGAATTTATTTTAATCCTCCAGTTTTGCCACCATTCTTCGAGGGTGGTCATGTGGGATTAGGATACAATGGAAGGATCATTATTCACTGACAATAGGCACCTTCCAGATTTAAATTTTAAAAACACGTCGATTCCAACTATTTGAACACTTGATAGACAAACAGCCTAAACTTCCAATCCATTACAAAATACTGATCTACATGACTATAATAAGGCCTATCTGGACTTACGGAGATGAACTTTGGGGCTACACTAAACATCCAATTCCTCTCGTATCTAAACCTTACAGTCGAAAATCCTTAATGCTCCTTACTTTGTCACAAATAAATACATAAAGACCCTTATATCCTATAAGTAACCGATCTAGTCCAAACCAGATATTAATCCTTCCTTTTTAAATTCCCTAACAACCCCAACCCATATTATATTCCTGACAATGCTCGAGGCGCTTAAAAAGAAGATGGTCTCGTGATCTTCTAATGTAGAAATATTATAAGTGTGCTACCAATGGGTAGTTTCTCTACATGTTTATACTATATCATTGTAATGTAGCATAAATTCACTAGATATATTTTTGGAAAAATGTAATTGACCGCATTTAGTAGATTGTAGGAAGATTAAGATTTATAACCATTATTCTGTCAATTCTTACAATGTTTGTATCTTGTTTTAAATTAGCCCTGACGAAGTCCTGCGAAGTGGGGCGAAACGTTGATTAACAATAAATAAATTTCTTTACTATTTTAGTACCTTTATTGAACGCGACCCGGACTATCTCCCTAGATATATTATTATGTACAGTTGTAAATGCAAATAATTAAACAAAAAAAATAATTATAAAAATAGCTCAGTGTACACCCTCAACTACTAGTTCATTTTAGTGATAAATTAATCAATTTTTAGATATTGAAAATGAAATGGAACTCTTCTTTGTTTTAATTATTTATTAGGTTTATTATTAATAAACTATAACAATGTTTTGGGGTTGTCACCCCATCATCATCTACAACATACATCCTTCCAGTGATTTAACTCCAAAACCAATGCTACTAAATCAGTTTTAACGCAATCCTCCCATTTACGTTTCGGTCCACTCTCACGGATGTTTACCCGTCGGTTTTAGGGATCCGCTCGTTACTAAGCCCTAAAACCTTACATACCCATCTTATATGCCGCAATGCTATAACTTGAATTATATTTACCGGGTGAAGTTTCCTTAATTCAGTGCATTGTATTGTAGCCTTCTGCATTATCCCATTAATTCTAGTAATGCACGTATTGCTATATTGTAGTATTCAAAATTTGCTACAAAAAAAAAAGTTTCTCAAGATAATCCCGATTTATTGCAATGGGCTTTCGTACTAGCAAGGCCGTGCTGATATGGAAATCATGTTAGTTATTAATATAATTATTTAAGAATAAGATATATGGCAAACTTTACTTGAATAATTGTGGATTGATTTCTTGGATTGATCACTCACCTGAAAACAAAAAGAAAGAAAAATATTATTAAAAAGTCAAAATAATAAAATATAATACAATAAATTAATAAGTTATACTAACAATGTAAAGTGAAAAAGATTGTTAACATCAGATAGCCCTATCTACAGTCTTTATAAAATAAATGAGAAGGTGGTTAGGGTGTGGTGAAGAACACAAATAAGTAAAAACCTATTTATTAATGCCAACGTTTCGGCCAGAATTTTAGGCCTTCACCAGGGATATAAGTGCAGGTCTCAAGCACAAGTGTGCATAATAAATAAATTACTTTATAACTATTTGTGTTCTTCATTGACTGCTCTCCCAACCATCTTCTCTTCGTATATTTTATCCACGGTCTCTATGTGGAGTGCACTGTTATCTATTAAGTGCATAAAAGGTTGTGTGGATGCTTTTTTTTTTTATTGATAAATATTACAATCTACCACAAACGTGAGCAGTAGGTGATAAATGACCGCATTTATACAATAAAAAAAATAAAATAAAATTTTACATAAATAAATAAAATCTCAATACGTATAAAAACTGAAAAATAAATAAAATTTTGACTATTAGATTTTAAATGAACAAAGGACGTAACAACAAATAAAAATATAAAAGTAGATATAAGAGAAATAAAACACATACTAGGGGTATTCATGATCTTTAGTTTACATGGAATGAAATGGTTAAATGGAAAAACTTATGTTAAATATTTCCTTCTTTTAGCATGTTAAAACGAATTAACGTATAACATTATTGAGAGTCTGTTAATAGGTCTGTTAAATGAAGAATGACGTCACACAACAGACCAGCTGAGCTCGTCACCGTTTTGTTTGTTGTTGTGTTAGGTTACTTACTTATAGTTTGTGTTCTGATTTTGTTAGTATTGTTTTGGATGTTTTTATAACTAATAAAGCAATGGATGGCAATAATAATAATGTAATGACAGTTGTCAATTAGCTCATCTTGATTCTCTTCCTCATAAGTCACAAGATCAACAAGACACTCAGTAGCCAAACTTTCACTTTTCACTTAATTTAGGCATGTTGTGATAAATTACTTTAATCAAAACTTAGAAGTAAACAATGACATGAAGTTTTGAAAGGTAAGGTTATCAAACTAGTTACTAAAAAAATCCGCTAGAGCTCTTATTCATTTAAAATGACTTTAGATAGGCCTGCTCACAATCCTATACTTATAATATTTAACATGGTAAACCATTTTACATTTATCACGTCATGAATTCCCCTATTAAGAGACGGAAATAAATAAAATATTAAAAATTTTATTTTCTATATCTTTCATCACTTTATTTTTATTAATTTTCATTCTGTATAATTATTTACTTGTATCATTCTGTTTATATTTTCTATTTTTATTTCATTTTTTTGGTATTCATTGGTTGTAATTTTGCTCTTTGTACTTAGCCCAGATACAGGCTAGATTCTGGTACTAATAAATAAGTTCTTTCAATTTATTTGTGTTATTCTCTGACCACACCCCCAAACCATCTTCTCCATCCACGGTTAACTATCCTATCATCATTATTTTTTTATTAAATAAATCCTTTAAATAAAGGCTTAAATTATTAAAGGATCTTTTGAATACTTAGTGGACTACATTTATAGGTTATCTGCGAGGTAGTGGGTACTATTTTTTTTTTTGTTAATTATTACTTTCATGTCTGGTGGCACCAATATATAAACCAAACGTTAGAGCCAATAACAATACCCACCAAAGACATTAGATAATAGAAATAAATAAGCATTCTCTTATTAATAAAATTAATGATTATATTATTTCAATTTCTTGAGACAAGGTAATTATTTATTAAATAAATCAAAACTTGTATCCTTTTTTGTCACAACACAGTCCAACGTTTCGGCCATTTTAGCCATCCTCAAGGACATCTTCAATTATAATTTCTTCCTCACATTAAATTTAGAGTTACTTTTGCAGGCTATTCTGCCCACACACCAGTGAGTAGGAGGTTATAAATGGTTTGTTATATGGTAGTGAAATTGTGTGGATAATCTTGTATAAGAAGAATTAAATATTTATGATTTTAAATTAAAAAAAAAAAATAGGCTTTTAACTTATAGTTAATGAATAACCTGGGCAGAATGGCCTGCAAAAGTAACTCTAAATTAATGTGAGGAAGAAATTATAATTGAAGGTGTCCTTGAGGATGGCTAAAATGGCCGAAACGTTGGACTGGTGAAAAATAAAAAGTGTTGGGACAAAAAAGGTTACAAGTTTTGATTTATTTAATAAATAATTACCTTGTCTCAAGAAATTGAAATAATATAATCATTAATTTTATTAATAAGAGAATGCTTATTTATTTCTATTATCTAATGTCCTTGGTGGGTATTGTTATTGGCTCTAACGTTTGGTTAACACATTAGTGCCACCAGACATGAAAGTGATAATTAACAAAAATTAAATTAGTACCCACTACTTGACCGAAAATCTATAAATGAAGTCCACTAAGAATTCAAAAGATCCTATTTGATTTTTTTTTTTCATTGGCAGAAGACCAAACAATAACAGAGCAATCGATAATTGCGACTGGAAGGCCAATATCGATACAATTAATCGATAGTGGTTTGTTTTGATGACAGGTGGATTCTTGACCTAACCAGTTCCGGACTCGCTCACCTTCATAACTGAACTTGAGGTTTTTACTTTTTTTTAAATGGTTCCATCTACCGCAGCCTCCTCAATATCTTAAATTAAAATTGGCCCTAAATGATATCAATAACTACCTCGTTAACAGATACCTAAACAACTTCAGAATATTTTACAGTGTGTGTATAAAAGCATTAACCTATTTCGGTAATTTTATTTCACCGCCCTTCACATGTTATATTTAAAGATAATTTATTTTTGTCATAACATCATACATGATTAAAAAAAGATTAGATTGCGAGACTATGTTATCTTTATTGGACTGTTTAGGGCATGCGCAATAAATTTTAAGCAAATTACGCCTGTTCTAACTTTACTCTGAATATAATATAATGCAAACAATGATACAGACAAAGTTTAATAAATCTAATATATGAAACCATTTTTTGTTAGTTTTTTTTATTACGACCCTTATAAAAGATAAATGTCTGATCTTTTAACCTACATCAGCAATTTTTTTTATTTATTTAATGTAATTTACATCTGTACGAAATAATAAATACAATAAGTAAATATGTGGAATGTTTCATTTACACTTGAAAATCTCGGAAAGGAAACACCTGTTGGTGGTACTTCAAACATTAATTTATATTAGAAGGTCCCGTGGCCATCTTCTTTTCAGACGCCTCGGAGGATTATCAGGGATTGTTAAGGATGAAAGATTAAGAATTAATGGGTTAGGATGGCTAAGGAGTTTGGAATGAAAAGACGCATATCTTTTTTGGGTCAGATCTGCAAGGAATGGGATGTTAAGGTCTTTGTGGATGGTTTTATTAGTAACGTAATAAGGAGCATCAAGGATTTTACGTAGGATTTCGGATTGTAAGGATTGGATGCGGGAAGAATTTGATGGTTTGGTGGAGCCCCAGAGCTCAATTCCATATGTCCAAATTGGTCTGATTATCGTCGGAAGTTTAGAGCGTTTGTGAATTAAGTGTTGTAGTAGTCGGAATCTACGAGCAGTTTCTTGTCGTTCCAGTCTTGTGTGTGGATTCCAAGTAAGTCTCTTGTCAAAATGGAGTCCTTACTACCGAATCTCTTCAACAGGCGTTAGTGGAGTATTTAGAATTGATACAACAGGACAAGAGGGTAGAGGTTTCAGCAAAATTTAGATTTAATATTGTTATAAGAGCGGAATATTGGTTTCAAATAATGAAAAAGTTTTCAAACGTTTTCTAATTTTATAACTCCGGTTCTAATTTGTTTAATTAAATCAGATTTGCGCCCTTTTGTGCAATTTATAGAACCGTCAACTACTTCTAAGTGTGGTGTAGATTTGTTGAGTCGTGTAGAAGTTATTTTTATTTTTTTACCATATATTTTTATTATATAATGTTATTTACCGCAATGTACTAAATAGATATAATAAGAAATCAATTTTATCATCAATTCCATTTATAAATAGATTAATTTATATCAAACTTTACACATTGCCGGGACTGATTATATAATTTGAATATTAAATTAATTTCAGCCAGTTATCTAATTATTTATAGAAATGTTTTTAGACAAACAGACAAATATTGAACAAATATGTTTTTTAGTTTAGTTTAAGTCTTCCATGTAGGACCTATACAGAACCAGAGAGGAAATGTTACGATTCAATTCTCGCGGCCACCACGAAATAAATAATGACTCAGGTATAATCAAAACATTCTGGAACCACTCCCCCCACCCCAAATCGTCACAAGGCATCCAAATACCTTCTTACAGTCCTAATAACATACGCTGATGTGTATTCTCTGTAAAAAACGACCCAACTAATGCATCACAAACACTACAGGCACACATAACATCTATTGAAGAATGGATGTCACACCTGGAACATCAAAATCCTGACAAATCCCACCAGATCACCTTTACTCTCCGTCGAAAACCTCTGCCTTCTTGTCCTACAGTACCTTTGTTTTTTACCTACTAGACGAACGCTCTAAACTTCCCATTAAATACAAAAACTCTTATACACTCTGATAATTCGACCGATATGGATGTACGGAATTGAGTTTTGGGACTCTACCAAAATATCAAATCCCTCCCGTATTCAATCCTTACAATCCAATATCCTCCTTAAAATTCTTGCTGCTCCTTATTACGTTACAAATAAACTCATACAAAAAGACCTTAACACCCCATTCGTTGCAGATTTGGCCCAAAACAGATATGCGTCTTTTTCTTCTAAACTCCTTACCCATCCTAACCCATTAGTTCTTAATATCACATCCTTAACAATCCCTAATAAACCTCTGAGGTGTCAGAAAAGAATATTTATATTTATGTTTGAAGTACCACCATTGAATGGTTCCTTCCCAAGATTATCAAGTGTTTGAAATTTCTCATATAGCAATGGCGCAATCTGGCCCTCACAACGTAGGTCAAAACGTCAGCAGAAAATAAATAAAGTTTATCTACCTTGAGTTATTACATGTTAGTTTTTGTTTAATTATATATTCCTATGTAAATACACAATTGAAAAGATGGCATCTCGTTTATCATTTTTGTTTCAATCTGAAAACGCTGACAAAGCCATGCAATGTGGGGCGAAACGTTGTTTTACAATAAATAGTTTTCTTTTTAATATTTTGATAACTTTATCGACCACCACCCGGACTATACTCCTACAAAATAAAGTTGATTATTTCAGGATTTGGTGTTTTATACACAGTTTGAGTTATTACTACACGTTTTCGATTTTATACAGTACAAAAATCTGGCCTACTAATAATCTTTCGAGAGTTCTCGAAGCCAAAAGAGCCAAAATCTTTTAAACCAGTCAATTTTTAAGATATATCATCTACAACACAATGCCTGACACTCCTCTGAGGCGTCTGAAAAGAAAATGGCCATGGGAACTTCTTATTTAAGGGAATGATTGAAGTATTACCACTGCTTTGTTCTTTTTAAAAATTATCATAAATGTTTCATTATTGATCATATTTACTTACTGTATTTTTTTTTTTACACACTTCTAAATCTCAATTAAAAAATATATAAATAAAAATAACGCGTGTAAACACAGACAAACGTACATTAATATTATTGGAGATGAAGGTGACCCAGGTTACATAGCGTGACATGAACTGACCTTCATGGAGCACGAAGCCATGTATATTTGTCATTTGAGTGTGTCACTTGATATTGTATCAACTATTCAGTCTCTTTATTAGCTTTTGTCACGTAGCTGACAAATAATTTTGTATTTTATGTCACTCCGTTTAAATTGGAATGGTCTTTGATTTATCCATTAAACGATTTTAAAATTTGGAAATTCCACGACAGCCCCAACAGTGATTGTGATAATTTTAGCTGACGCAACTACTGCGATCGTGTAACCTATGGCAGTCGAACTATCATGATTTGCCAGTGTAGTTGGTAGTACTATTAACTATCTACACCTTGGCACTAAATTGTGGAAACTTCATAATAAAAACATTATATATAATTTATAAACTAGTATCTTTCGTATCTGTCATCGGTTTTATTAGATATATAATAAGGAGAATTAATTTTATAATTTAATATACTTATTAATTATATATTATATATAATCATATTTTATATTTTCATATTTTATATTTTTAAGCAAATTTTCTCTTCTTTAAATGACGATCTCTTAGGTTTTCTTGTGTTGTTCCTACTTTTTGAGATATAGAAATTAGTTTTTTTATGAATTTGAAACAGCCGCCATTTTTTATTCCCCCTACCTATACTTGGCAGACTCATCAATTTTGACTAGTTATACATAGCTTTCATTAAAGTAATCAAAAATTGGGGTGAGATAACTGCCTTTTTTCTCCTCTTGGGCTCTTGTACTAATACTTGCCAATGGTACCACCTGTGCCAAGAGGAGAATTGTCTTTTAAGGTCATTTTATTTCTTTTCTCACCTATGATATTATTCACTGTTTGTTTTCGAGTCTAGGTTTAGACTCGTTCTTCAATGGCTACTCTTATAGTCAAGTTTTATTTTATCTCTTTTATGTTGTTGTTGAAATGTGGAATAGGCGCCTGCATTTCCTCTCGCCCTGGCTCACCGCCAAGATCCCCAGAGCCTCCTATATCCTGGAAAACTGCCTTTAAATAAACCATCGCTCTCAGCTGTTGCCTGTTTATGCTCCTGCAAACGATTCGCTAATTCAGACAGCTTTGCACCCTCGTCATCGGTTCATTTCCTTCCGCCCCAAGACGAACCTGAGATTGGAGCAAATCCGCCGTAAAGTTTTCTCCAAGCGGAATAATTGATAATTTAACAGGCGAAGTTACCACCCCGTGATTGGCTATATGTCTATGAGACGTTTTAATAAGGGCTGAAGATTATAAGAAACTCAACATATTTGCACATTTTTAAATTAATATTTTATCTTTAAAAAAATTAATAATGTTGATACAAAAAGTTCATAGCAGAGATCAGTGTTCAAGAAAAGCAAACATAGTTTACTTGTCAACGTTTCGACCCACTAAGCAGTTCTTCATCATGGCTACAACACAAAGCAAAGCTAGTGTGAAAGTAGTAAAGTAACATGTAAATGAAACAATTTTCCATCTTCACATTTGTTTAATTGAGACACCAAAAATATATATCTGAACTTTAGTTAACTTAAAAAAAGAAATAAAATAAATCTGTGCCCCTACAACCTATAAAGGGTCAGGGGTACTGTTACTAGACCAACGGTTGTGCAAGGAGGTGACCAACTGAATTTTACTTAATTAAGGGTACACAGTTTATGGGGCTGGGGGCCCGAATCCATAGGGATGGCACACGCCTACAGAGAAACAGAAAATAATTGTCTGCTACAGCCGGATTAGATCCCTGGTCCTTGGAGTTTTAACCCAGTCCCTTACCAAAGAGCTACCCACTACCACTTGAATTATTTAAGAGAGATTAATATTTTCCTTTTATAACATTTTGTATTGTGTTAAAATTATTGTCATTGAGGCCTATATTTTTTTCTATTCCAAGAGAGAGATTCTATATGGAATGATCTTTGAATGAAATGTTAAAGAGAAACAGAAAATGTCAACTTATGTATAATCTCATGATGATGAACGTATGTTTACCATATTATTGTTAACTTATGTTTATCATATTATTTTTAATTCATCTTTAACCATATTATTGTTAGGTGGAAGATAGTCCGGGTGGCGGTCAATAAAGGTATCAAACTTTTTCTTTTACTATTTAGATACCTTTATTATACGCCACCCGGACTTTATCTTCCTCCAATCTACTTCATCTTCCTCTCGTATTACTGTTAGTTTTGTTTCTCCTTTTGGCTTATATATTTTTATATTTTAGTCTAAGACCTATCTGGACATACGGAGTTGAGCTTTGGGACTTCAATAAACCATCAAATTCCTCCCAAATCCAATCCTTACAGTCCAAAATCCTTATGATCCGTACTTTTTTACGAATCAAATCATCCATCAGGACCTCAATGTCTCAAATGTTGCCGATTTGGCCAGAACCAGATACCGTTCCTTCCATGATAAACTTCTCAACCACCCAAATCCACTTGTTTCTAACCTGACTTCTCC
>NW_027115129.1:831105-832439 GCF_000696795.3 Halyomorpha halys
GAAGGAATTTGGGCTTTACCATCTCGTTGGGAGAAGGTTACCGACTGTAACGGTGGATATTTTGATGAATAAAGGTGATTATTTGAAAATATTTATTTATTTAGAATTTCCACCAAAAAAACAACAGGACTTTTTGAATGACCTGGTATTTTTATACAGTTGAAAATAAAAATAAATAAATATAAACAAAAAAAACATATATTTTAGTCCTTAGATTGTGTTATTTTATTTATATAATTTCAAACTTTTCATTTTATGGTTTTTTCATAATTTTCTTATTAGTATTGGTATACTCTAATCTGAGTAATTTAGAGGTTTTGTTTCTAAAACCTCATCTATCAGTTTGGTATTAGGGAAATATAAAAGGAATACAGATGTTTAGTTTTAAATACTTTTTTTTTTTTTTTGCTAAATGTTTTGATCAAAATAAGCTTCAACTGTGTAATGCACGAAAATGGAGGCCTCGAATAACTTCAATAATGTAATAAATATTTTATCTGTAGGAAATTGTTAATAAAAAGGATTTAATATGAATTCGATTTATAATAATATGTATAATAAATATATGGTAATTACGATATAGCGGATGGTTGGAGCTAAATGAATGCGAGCGGCGGAGCAAGGAAACTCGGTCAAGTTGCATTGCCCTCCTTGCCTTCGCAATTACACCTCGCAATGTAACTCTGGGGAAATTAAATCCTTCTTATGCTTCAACTCTTTGGTCTTTTTTTTCACGACTTTTCATTTAATTATTAATTAACTGCCAATAAATATTTAATAGAATAATTTATTAAAATAAAAACACATTGAATATGAGGCTACAACGGAAAGGATTTAGATATATTATTATTATTTTTTTTTTTTTCTAGGAAGTTGTTAATTCTTTATATATTAAGATGCTGAGGTGAAATTAGACTTCCTTTAAAATATAATGAATACTCTACTTCATTTTCTGGAGTATCTTTTCGGGATACGCGATGACACACGTATACTGTCTGTAAACGAGGACCATTCTACTGCATCACAAACTCTAAACACACACATAATATACAAATAATGGTGTCAAAAATAGAGAATCGAAATAAATCCTAACAAATCCCACCAGAACACCTTTACTATTCGCCGTTAACATCTGCCCTCCTGTCCTACAATAGGGGTATTCATGATGTTGTGTTAAATGTTAAATGTTTTACCATGTTTAATGTTATAACTATAAGATTGTAAGCAGCCCTATTTGAAGTCATATTAAACGTTAAATGCATAAGAGCCCCTGGCGGATTTTCTCAGCAACTTGTTGTATAAGCCTTTATGTTTATAACCTTCCTTCCAGACCC
>NW_027115129.1:832919-852415 GCF_000696795.3 Halyomorpha halys
TGAAGTTTTGGAAGGATAGGTTACTAAACAAGTTGCTCATAAAATCCGCTAGGAGCTCTTATTACATGACTTTAAATAGGTCCTGCTCACAATGCTATCCTTATAACATTTAACATGGTACAACATTTTACATTTAACACAACATCATGAATACCCATAGTGTAACAGAAACTAATTATCTGCCACAAACTAGGGTTCTTGGAATTATTAGCACAGTGCCTTACCACTGTGCTATCGCACTCCCATTTTGGACAAATTAGGGGTCAAAATAAAATAATAAACTTTAGACCTTATCGCGGTGCAGATTACGTGTCAGATCAATAACTAGTGACGACACAGCCTTAATATAAACAAGGCAAAGAAAATTACTAAGTTGAGAAAATTTTAATCTGGAGAAATCCGAATCCATTTAATTAGAAATAAATTCAAGCTAGTCTAGAGCAGGTTAGAAGGCTCATAACCTTTTTGACGAGGATCGTGAAGATACTAACTACAGATAATATTAAAGAGGACGGTAATTTGTGTCCTGGGAAAAGGGAAAGTAAAGAGAAAAAAACCTGTTTTGATAAAGACGGAGTATTATCTCTAGTGTAATTAACATAAAATACTTAAGTTGAATTATTTCATTACAAATTTAATTAATAGTAATAAAGTTTTAATGAGTCCAAAGGTGTCTACTAGTACAAGAGCCGGGGTGAAAAAAAAGTCAGTTATTTCACCCCCAATTTTTTATTATTTTAATAAAAACTATTTATAATTACTAGCGAAGGGAATAAAAAATTGGCGGTCGTTTTAAAACTTTAAAACAAGTTAATTTTTCATTCCGAGCCATATATATATCAATCAAACTACCAACAACACTATAAACGTTAAGAGAATAAACAATTAAAGAAGAGTAAATTTGCTAAAAGATGTGCCCTACTACGTTATTAATAAACAATAACAATGTTTTGGGATTGTCACCCCATCATCAAGTATCAACAACAAATTCATACAACACTTAATCAATAAACCATAATTTCTTTCTAATTTTTTTTAAAACTTAAATAAGACATCAATGATTTTTTATCACAGTCCAAACAGTAGATTTTAGAAGAATATTTATTACAAGAGCCCAAGCGAAGAAAACATGCAGTTATCTCACCCCAATTTTTGATTACTTTAATGAAAACCATGTATAATTACTAGTCAAAACTGATGAGTCTGCCAAGTATAGGTAGGGGGGATAATGGCGGCTATTTCAAAGCGATAAAAAAAACTAATATTTCATTAGGAGCTCTATATCTCAAAAAGTAGAAACAACACAAGAAAACCTAAGAGAACGTCATTTAAAGAAGAGTAAATTTGCTAAAAGATGTGCCCTAATAGAGTTATTTACGTTTAATAGTTCCCGAGATATATCTTTTTAAATTGCAACATTTCTAGAAAAATACACTGGAAAATCAGTAGTTAATGAACTTGATCTGTATTGATACTCAAATTAAAGCTAGTTTAATATACTATAAAGTAGTTTATCGTCGTAAGAATAGTAGTTTTTATGATATTCGTCAAATTAAATTCACAAAAAGTTGATTTCTAGCTGTTAAACCAAAAAAGTTGATTTATGGAAAAATATATCTCAGAGACCATAAGACGTACACATGTCTGCCAGAACTCAAATTAAAGTTAGTTAAATGTACTATGTGGTTTATGACGTTTATCGTCGTAGGAATAGTAGTTTTTTATGATATTTTCAAAATTTGTGTCTGAACAATTAGAAATTAACATTTTGTGAATTTATTTTGAACAATATCGTAAGACAGGCCTTCATGAGGGTTGCAACGCGGGGCAAAACGTTGGCTCAAATTAAGTAGGTTTAAGACTATTTGATCAAGGTAGTATCCTTAGTCCTATCCTATATCCAGTTTTTACAGCTGACATCCCAACCTATCCTAACTTACTTAGGACTACATCTGGACAAACGACTGACATGGAATCCTCATACAAGACTGAAAAGACTACTTTTTCACTTGTATTCCACTGATAAAAGGAGGTAATGAATTTTCCAATTTATCATCATTAACTTTGTACGATGGTTTGATTTATTAACTTTCATCATTATAAAGAACAAACGCCCAAATCAATTTTCTAAGCTGCCGAAAATATATTTTTGCTGCCTATAAGGTCGACCAGAAATTCTAAGTCACATATCCATTTTGGATCACTCAATTCAGATAGTGGTTTATCTTTTATTTGTCGACTGACTTGGAATCCTCATACAACACTGAAAAGACAGCAGACTGTCGATTCTGACTATTGCAACATTTACCAGACAAACGGTCTAAATTGCCAATCCATTACAAAAGACTGATCTACATGACTATTATAAGGCCTATCTGGACATAAGGAGTTGAGCTTCGGGGCTCCACTAAATCATCAAATTCCTCCCGAATCCAATCCTTTCAGTCCAAAATCCTTAATGCTCCTTACTTTGTCACGAATCAAGTCATCCATCAGGACCTCTATGTTTCATATGTCGGTGATTTGGCCAGGACCAGATACCGTTCCTTCCATGATAAACCACCCAAATCCACTTGTTTCTAACTTGGCTTCTTCTTCATTACCTAATAATCCTCCTAGGCGTCTGAAAAGAAGATGGCCTCGAGATCTTCTCCTCTAGAAATGTTAATGGAGTTCTTTCAATGGGTAGATTCTCTATATGTTTGTATAATGTCACTATATCAACCTACAGCAAATTTACTTGTATTTATTTTTATACAGTTGTAAATAACAATAAATAAATTATAAAAAAACAAATCTTTTATTTTTATAAAATCTACTCTCATTTTTAAGCTCGTAAAACCGTTTGAGCATTTCCCCTTTGCTTAGCCATCTGACTTCACAATAATATGTGATATTCGGCTGATATTTCATCCAAAAACTGACGATGGTTAAGCCATCGGGATCTAACATTCTGGACCAATATAATAATTCTCCTAGGCGTCTATCGAGATATCCTCTAGAAATGTTATTGGAGTTCTATTAATGAATAGATTCCTCACATGTTTATATCATGTGACTATGTTACCTGCGGCAAATTTACGTATATATATTTTTATACAGTAGTAAATAACAATAAATAAATAATTAAAAAAAAGAAAGAAAGACTATTTTAGTTTTTTCTTTGATCGCACCCGGACCATCATCTTATAGCTATTAATTGACCACAGTTACCAGGATGGAAATTAAATGACAGAGGACGTGTAAGTTAAGTAACAGGACCAGGAGAGGCAAGAACTGCTAGAAGTTGTTAGGACAGAAAGGAGGTCAGTTGGTCTTCTTCGTGTCTTCAACAACCGCGAAATTTCACTCGGCTAGCGGGAAGGAATTCCTTCCCTACTACATCCATAGTTTCTTTCACTCGTAATCAATTAATCAAGTATATAAGATGACAAGCAATTATAAACATAGGGCTACATAACCTATAAATTTAACTACCGTTATAGTTAATTGTTATCAGATACTTAAAAGTCAGAACAAAAATTAAAATACCTATAGGTACAATATATTTCAGAAAATTTTAATAGTGTCGTAAAATATTAAAACTGATTCTAAAGACCTCAATAATTTCTTTTTAAGGAAAATGGTATTTTAATTAAATAACTAAGTGTTTTTAAGTTGGTATTTCTTATTCGCCGACATTGTTAAATAAAACATTTTAGAAATCCTAATTTTAATTCGAATGACTCCACTAACGCCTGTTGAACAGATTCGATACTTAGGACTCCATCTTGAAAAGAGACTTTCTTGGAATCCACACACAAGACTGAAACGACAAGAAACTGCTCGAAGATTTCGATTACTACAACACTTATTTCAAAAACGCTCTAAACTTCCCATTTACTACAAAAAATGATTATACACTACGATAATTTGGACATACGGAATTGAGCTCTGTGGCTCTACCGAACCATCAAATTCCTCCCGGCTCCAATCCTTACAATCCAAAATCCTTGATGCTCCTTATTACGTCACAAATAAACTCATCCACAAAGACCTTAACATCCCTTTTGTTGCAGATTTGGCCCGAAATAGACATGCGTCCTTTCATCCCAAACTCCTTACCCATCTTAACCCATTAGTTCTTAATATCACATCCCTAACAATCCCCAATAAACCTCCGAGATGTCAGAAAAGAATATTTATATTTATATTTGAAGTATCACCATAGGATGGTTCCTTCCTAAGATTATCACGTGTTTGAAATTTCTCATATGGTAATGGCGCAATCTGGCCTTCACAACGTAGGTCAAAACGTCAGCAGAAAATAAATAAAGTTTATCTACCTTGAGTTATTACACGTTAATTTTTTCAAAAATTATATATTCCTATGTAAATACATAATTGAAATGATGACATCTCGTTTGTCATTTTTGTTTCAATCCAGTTTGACAGCCCTGACAAAGCCATGCAAAGTGGGGCGAAACGTTGTATTTATTTATTTACAATAAATAGTTTTCTTTTTACTATTTTGATAACTTTATCGACCGCCACCCGGACTATATTCCTACAAAATAAAGTTGGTTATTTCAGAATTTGGTGTTTTATACACTACACTTTTTTGATTTTACAGTACAAAAATCTGGTCTACTAATAATCTTCCGAAGAGTTCTCCATACTTTGCAAACCCGTCAATTTTTAAGATATATCATCTACAATAGAGTATTGTTACGACTACCATTAGTCCTTGCAACTTAATAAGGAAAAAAATCGATTTAATTAAACCATTCGTGTTGTTATTATCTCTAATTATATAATAATCAGAACACTGATTACAGAATAATCACTGTAATTCTAAAAATAGCCAATAGTATTTTTCCTAATATTGCCAACAACATAGAGGACCTGAAAGATGGGTACCGGATCCGCCACAGGTAGAAATCCTTTAGGCCTATTGAGGAAGAAGGTACCGTTTCTACACGTCACACCTGCCGTATACTGGGACAGCTGTTTATAATGCTCTTTGCGGTTTGTCTATTCCAGTTCACAACGAGCATCTCATCTCACCACGATAGGTTCCTTTTTATAGTTCTATATCCTTCGGTAATCGATTATGTCGATAAATAATAATCAATGAAATAGGCTGTCAAATACAATATTTTTTATCAATCCATTCATAAGTTTAAACATTCTAGAAAATCCAAGACAAAAATTGTTTGCTGAATCTTCGCATTTATGGATCAAATTAATGCAGATCTTAATTATCTGCTTTAGCCACGTAGACACTTTAATTTGCCTATCAAATGATCTGCAATGTTCAATGAGAGGCAACCTTGCTTAATTATTATTGGGGGTATTGGATGTAGATATTAAATACTGATGGAAAAAGTTGTATTAAATGGAGAAATATTTCCATCTTTTAGCATATTAAAACGATCTAACATTTAACATGAAAGTCTATTAATAGATCAGTTAATTTGTAGATACACCGCTTGATAAGGTTGTAATAAAGTGTAAATTGAATAACATTACAATTATTGAAATAGTGAATACAAATAAGTTGGACTGGAATATATTTTGACAAAAGCAGAATAGTCTGTAATATTTTAATGAAATTGTTAGCAGTGATATGATATATTATAAATAAAATATCCTTGAGAATGGCCGAAGTGGCCGAAACGTAGGAGTTATAAGAAAATAAAAATATCGAAACAATACCGACATTTTTTGTTTTTTATTATATTTGATAAATATAATCAATATTTAATAGGGAAAATATTATAATAAATTATTTTTCTTTATGAAATGTGCTTTTGACTACTAATATCTTTTAAAGGTATCACTATACTTTTGCCAAACAATAGCAAATTCGCAAGAGTGCAAACGTGTGTACGGATTGATTGAACTGACTGGTATAAGTTTTGAATTTATGTCATTTCAATACATCATCTTTACCGTCCTTAAAGATTTAGCAATAATAAAATCCACCAATATATGCAGATAATAAATTAAGCTGTTGAGAAAAAATATATCCTTCCAGTGATGCCCCTCCAAATCCAATTCTACTAAATGTTTTAACGGAATCCTCCCATTTACGCTTCGGTCTACCCCTCGGACGTTTACCAGTCAATTCAGTATTTATTAACATTTTAAGGATCCGCTCGTTACTAAGCCCTACATCTTTACACGCCCCAATGCTATAACTTGAATTATATTTACCGAGTGTAGGTCCCTTAATTCAGCATTGTGTAATCTTCTAAATTCTCTCGTTAATTCATCCTTTTTCGGTCCTATTTTTTTTTTTAATAATAAGGAAGATATAAAATAGTAAAAAAAAATTATAAACTGATTTCACATCTTAAAGTGCTGCTTTTCATGTATACACAAACATGTGGATGAGATTTTTGAATTGGTTGGTACACGTTGGCTTGAATTTGTGGCCAACCCGTCTCGGGTGTCGGTGTTTTAGAACTGCCAATAGATAAATGTTTATAATCTTCGTCATTTAATTAATTACAGAAGTTCCCCAAAATTTGAATTTAATACGTAACTTTTGCATAAGATTGTATATTTTAAAATTCTATCGATTCGGTGTAAATAAATAGTTTCAAATATGGTTAATTAACTTTAGCAGTTTATTTTGGATTTAACATAGCACTAATATATATTTATGAAGATATGTTTAGGTAATTAAATAAAAAATATTATAATAAAATTCTAGACAAAAGTTGAATTTCTAGGTCATAGTACTATTTCTAATCGTATATCTACAAACTATATAAGGGGTATTCATGATCTTTGGTTTAACATGTTAAATGGAAAAACTCATGTTAAATCGAAAAAAATTGCCTTCTTTTACCGTGGTAAAACGAAATAACATTTAACATGGCTGAGAGTCTGTTACTTGGTCTGTTAAATGGAGAATGACGTCACACAATAGACCAGTTGAGATCGCCTCCATTTTTGTTGTGACAGCTCAGTTCTTTAGTTTGTTTGTGGTATTCATATCTCTGTTATTAAACCAGAATGGATAATTTTAATGATACATTTGAGAAAAAAAAACAATGTAATTTCATTCTACTATCTGAAAATTTGTAAACGCTCGCCAGATAAAAATCTCACTATATGAACCATGTAATTAGTCTATAAGCAATTAGCCCAGAATAAAGTTATTTTTTCATTTCATTTCATAAGCTAAACTTCACAAATTCCACTTTTCACTCACTCTAGGCATGTTGTAATTAATTACTTAAATCAAAACTGAAGTAGACAATAACATGAGGGTCTGGAAGGCAGGTTATAAACATAAAGGCTTATACAACAAGTTGCGGAGAAAATCCGCTAGGGGCTCTTGTGCATTTAACGTTTAACATGACTTCAAATAGGGCTGCTCACAATCTTATAGTTATAACATTTAACATGGTAAAACATTTAACATTTAACACAACACCATGAATACCCCTATAATACTACTAACATATTATAATGAGAATAAGTAGATCGAGTAGATCGAATATGTTTGACTTTGTTTACCAAGCGCTTGTACAACTCTTGGATTTAAGACAAGTGGCAAATATCTAGATCCAGCAATGTAACGGAGTTCGATTATAATAATTAAATAAAAGCTGTTCGATCGGAGATCTCGTTATCGGAGATATATATTAATATAAATATATGGAAAATTAAAAAAATATAGGGAGAAGAAGGAATGTAAAAGGATCGTTACAGTTATTTTAACTCCTAAATGATAAAGCATTTAATACTATAATATAACCGGTTACATTTATAAAACCATAAGCATGGATATCCTTGGGTGCGAGACCCGTTGGCGACCGGTACTTCCTGCCCTGCCCATGATCTTGGGTTACACAATGCCTCCTGCAGCACAGGCCCAGCTGCTGTCTCTTGTAGCGATCATAAACATAGATCACCAAGGCATTGCTTTCCATCTCTAATTTGTGTAAAGCCTTGACAATATTTTCAACTGTATAACTTAATTATATACAGTTAGTAAATGTAATTTAAATAATCATACGCACATATCAACATTTAAATAAATTTATTCAAACTTATAGATAACTTTTTCATAGCATCCTTTAGTAATACTCCACCTTTGTAGACAACGGGGATGACTCAGGTTACAGTGTAACATTTTTTTTCTTTATTAACCCCTTCTTGGTTATTTCTGACATACAGGTTATCTAGAGTTGACCAACCAATCTAATGAAAAAGGCTACCCCAAGGCCGTATTGGAACCGTCCCCGCCGCCGATGATGAAAAGAGTCTTCACCACCTAACCTACGGGGCGGCCCTAATGTAGTCGGTATTTATGATCTTTAGTTTAACATGTTAAAGCGTGTGATATCCAGAGGTCATTTATAGATTATGATGTGGAAGAATAATCATTATGTTATAGACCTAACAATAAAATTAAAAAGTATTATAGCAATGTAAAGGACAAAATTGAAATAAAAAGTCAATCGGGATTAATATATAAAATTCCATGTTTAAATTGTCCAGCAATCTATATAGGTGAAACTAAGCAAATGTTGGGGGATAGAATATATCAACACAAAAATGATACAAGAAATAAAGAAAAGGATCCAAATAAAACAGCACTAGTACAGCATACAGTCAAAAATGAACATAATTTTGATTTTGATAACACCATAATTTTACATAAAGAAAACAAATTATACAAAAGAAAAATACTTGAGTCAATTTATATATCAATTACACAGTTAATTTTAAAACAGATACTAGGAATTTAAACCAACATTATGCAGAGATTTTAAGCAAAATAAATGGAGAAATGTGTTACTAGTTACAATTAAATGTAATAATGGAATTTTGAGAATTAGAATAAATACCAAATTGGGACAAAAATGCAATTTAAAATAAAATAAATTAATTTTAAAACAAGGCCGACCTGTGTGAGTGGGAGGTTATAAATGCTTTGTTATATGGTGGTGTATTAATTGTTGATAATCTTATAGGGGAAAATTAAATGTTAATGATTTTAAATTTTAAATAAATAGGTAACTAGACTTAAGCTTAGTAAGCTTATTTATAATAAATAATACACTCTAATAATTGACTGTTTGAATAGGCTTTTAACTTATAATAAAGAAAATGACCTGGGCAGAATAACTTGCAAAAGAAACTTTAAATTAATGTGAGGAAGAAATTGTATTGAAGGTATGTTATATTATATAGTGAATAAAGTTGTTGTTGTAAGTGTTAAAAATGAAGATATAATATAACCTGTTAAATATTTAGATGCCCTTGAAGATGGCTAAAATGCCGAAACGTTGGACTGGTGAAAAATAATGTGTTGAGGCAGAAATGGATACGAATTTCTGATTTATTTAATAAATGTTAAAGCGTGTTAAATGGAAAAACTCATGTTAAATGGAGAAATATTTCCTTCTTTTTTTATAAAATGGTTGAGAGTCAGTTAACAGTTCTGCTAAATGGAGAATGATGTCACGCAACAGACTAGCTATGCTCGACTCCATTTTTTTTTTGTAGTAGTAACAAGGAATGTAGTTGTTTAATTTAGGTATTCCCCGGAGTAAAAGTTGGGGGATATTACCCAAATTAATTATTATGTTTTGGTATGGCTGGTTTGAATAAAGAACTATTGGTAATGATGGAGTAGACTGTATTTATAATAAATTGATATCATATTTTAAAATAAAATAGCTCTATTCTCTCTTTATAAGTTTTCTGAATCAATTTACTGGAAGGTTTGAACAAAATAGTTACAATACAAGATTACATTTTACTTGTTTGATATTCTTGAGGCTTGAAGGTTGGTTCTGATGTGAATATGAAGATGAAAGAAGGGTTCCCTCTTGGTTCTTTTTCCTCATCCTCCTGCCACCGCCTCTCTCGCCTGGGTGTAAGGTTTTACTCCCTCATGATCATTATCAGATGAGACCTTCTTGAAGTGTTCTGTCTCTTTCTTCACCTGTCCAGGTCAGGATGGCTTCTCTATTGGTTCTTACCCCTTTGTTTTGGGGACCAAGATGGCTGCCCAGGCTTCTTACCGCATATCTTTGCCACTAGATGGCATCATGATTTTCAGTTCAGAAGTTAGGGGGCGCCTTACTTAAACAGTAGTATTATACATGTTACTTGCTCGTAGTTTGTGTTACTATTGTTTTTATAACTAATAAATTAATAGATGACAATAATAATAATAATAATGCAATGACAGTTGTCAATTAGCTCATCTTCATTCTCTTCCTGACAAGTTAAACAAGGCACTCAGTATCCAGACGTTTAACTCGATTTAGGCATTTGTAATAAATTACTTTAATCAAAATTTAGAAGTTAACAATAATATGTAGTTTTGGAAGATTTACCACACCCATTTCTTTGACAATTATATATTTGTTTTACATTTTCTTAAAGGGAGCGCGGTGGCATAGTGGTAAGGCACTAGGCTACTAACTCCAAGGATCCGAGTTCTAATCCGACCGCGGCAGATAATAATTTTCTGTTACACTAGGGGTATTCATGATCGTTAGTTTAACATGTTAAATGGAGAAATATTTCCTTCTTTTACCAAGTCAAAACGATATAACATGTAACATGGCTGAGAGTCTGTTATTAGGTCTGTTAAATGGAGAATGACGTCACGAGAGCTTGTCACCGTTTTATTCGTTGTTGTATTTGGTTACTTGCTCGTAGTTTTTTTTAGTTTTTTTATTTTGTCTTGTGTTTTGGAATTTTTAAAGAATATATAATCAGTAGCCAAACTTTTACACTTACTTTGGGCATGTTGTAATGAATTACTGTAATCAAAACTTAGAAGTAAACAATAACCTGAAGTTTTGGAAGGATAGGTTACTAAACAAGTTGCTCATAAAATCCGCTAGGAGCTCTTATTACATGACTTTAAATAGGTCCTGCTCACAATGCTATCCTTATAACATTTAACATGGTACAACATTTTACATTTAACACAACATCATGAATACCCATAGTGTAACAGAAACTAATTATCTGCCACAAACTAGGGTTCTTGGAATTATTAGCACAGTGCCTTACCACTGTGCTATCGCACTCCCATTTTGGACAAATTAGGGGTCAAAATAAAATAATAAACTTTAGACCTTATCGCGGTGCAGATTACGTGTCAGATCAATAACTAGTGACGACACAGCCTTAATATAAACAAGGCAAAGAAAATTACTAAGTTGAGAAAATTTTAATCTGGAGAAATCCGAATCCATTTAATTAGAAATAAATTCAAGCTAGTCTAGAGCAGGTTAGAAGGCTCATAACCTTTTTGACGAGGATCGTGAAGATACTAACTACAGATAATATTAAAGAGGACGGTAATTTGTGTCCTGGGAAAAGGGAAAGTAAAGAGAAAAAAACCTGTTTTGATAAAGACGGAGTATTATCTCTAGTGTAATTAACATAAAATACTTAAGTTGAATTATTTCATTACAAATTTAATTAATAGTAATAAAGTTTTAATGAGTCCAAAGGTGTCTACTAGTACAAGAGCCGGGGTGAAAAAAAAGTCAGTTATTTCACCCCCAATTTTTTATTATTTTAATAAAAACTATTTATAATTACTAGCGAAGGGAATAAAAAATTGGCGGTCGTTTTAAAACTTTAAAACAAGTTAATTTTTCATTCCGAGCCATATATATATCAATCAAACTACCAACAACACTATAAACGTTAAGAGAATAAACAATTAAAGAAGAGTAAATTTGCTAAAAGATGTGCCCTACTACGTTATTAATAAACAATAACAATGTTTTGGGATTGTCACCCCATCATCAAGTATCAACAACAAATTCATACAACACTTAATCAATAAACCATAATTTCTTTCTAATTTTTTTTAAAACTTAAATAAGACATCAATGATTTTTTATCACAGTCCAAACAGTAGATTTTAGAAGAATATTTATTACAAGAGCCCAAGCGAAGAAAACATGCAGTTATCTCACCCCAATTTTTGATTACTTTAATGAAAACCATGTATAATTACTAGTCAAAACTGATGAGTCTGCCAAGTATAGGTAGGGGGGATAATGGCGGCTATTTCAAAGCGATAAAAAAAACTAATATTTCATTAGGAGCTCTATATCTCAAAAAGTAGAAACAACACAAGAAAACCTAAGAGAACGTCATTTAAAGAAGAGTAAATTTGCTAAAAGATGTGCCCTAATAGAGTTATTTACGTTTAATAGTTCCCGAGATATATCTTTTTAAATTGCAACATTTCTAGAAAAATACACTGGAAAATCAGTAGTTAATGAACTTGATCTGTATTGATACTCAAATTAAAGCTAGTTTAATATACTATAAAGTAGTTTATCGTCGTAAGAATAGTAGTTTTTATGATATTCGTCAAATTAAATTCACAAAAAGTTGATTTCTAGCTGTTAAACCAAAAAAGTTGATTTATGGAAAAATATATCTCAGAGACCATAAGACGTACACATGTCTGCCAGAACTCAAATTAAAGTTAGTTAAATGTACTATGTGGTTTATGACGTTTATCGTCGTAGGAATAGTAGTTTTTTATGATATTTTCAAAATTTGTGTCTGAACAATTAGAAATTAACATTTTGTGAATTTATTTTGAACAATATCGTAAGACAGGCCTTCATGAGGGTTGCAACGCGGGGCAAAACGTTGGCTCAAATTAAGTAGGTTTAAGACTATTTGATCAAGGTAGTATCCTTAGTCCTATCCTATATCCAGTTTTTACAGCTGACATCCCAACCTATCCTAACTTACTTAGGACTACATCTGGACAAACGACTGACATGGAATCCTCATACAAGACTGAAAAGACTACTTTTTCACTTGTATTCCACTGATAAAAGGAGGTAATGAATTTTCCAATTTATCATCATTAACTTTGTACGATGGTTTGATTTATTAACTTTCATCATTATAAAGAACAAACGCCCAAATCAATTTTCTAAGCTGCCGAAAATATATTTTTGCTGCCTATAAGGTCGACCAGAAATTCTAAGTCACATATCCATTTTGGATCACTCAATTCAGATAGTGGTTTATCTTTTATTTGTCGACTGACTTGGAATCCTCATACAACACTGAAAAGACAGCAGACTGTCGATTCTGACTATTGCAACATTTACCAGACAAACGGTCTAAATTGCCAATCCATTACAAAAGACTGATCTACATGACTATTATAAGGCCTATCTGGACATAAGGAGTTGAGCTTCGGGGCTCCACTAAATCATCAAATTCCTCCCGAATCCAATCCTTTCAGTCCAAAATCCTTAATGCTCCTTACTTTGTCACGAATCAAGTCATCCATCAGGACCTCTATGTTTCATATGTCGGTGATTTGGCCAGGACCAGATACCGTTCCTTCCATGATAAACCACCCAAATCCACTTGTTTCTAACTTGGCTTCTTCTTCATTACCTAATAATCCTCCTAGGCGTCTGAAAAGAAGATGGCCTCGAGATCTTCTCCTCTAGAAATGTTAATGGAGTTCTTTCAATGGGTAGATTCTCTATATGTTTGTATAATGTCACTATATCAACCTACAGCAAATTTACTTGTATTTATTTTTATACAGTTGTAAATAACAATAAATAAATTATAAAAAAACAAATCTTTTATTTTTATAAAATCTACTCTCATTTTTAAGCTCGTAAAACCGTTTGAGCATTTCCCCTTTGCTTAGCCATCTGACTTCACAATAATATGTGATATTCGGCTGATATTTCATCCAAAAACTGACGATGGTTAAGCCATCGGGATCTAACATTCTGGACCAATATAATAATTCTCCTAGGCGTCTATCGAGATATCCTCTAGAAATGTTATTGGAGTTCTATTAATGAATAGATTCCTCACATGTTTATATCATGTGACTATGTTACCTGCGGCAAATTTACGTATATATATTTTTATACAGTAGTAAATAACAATAAATAAATAATTAAAAAAAAGAAAGAAAGACTATTTTAGTTTTTTCTTTGATCGCACCCGGACCATCATCTTATAGCTATTAATTGACCACAGTTACCAGGATGGAAATTAAATGACAGAGGACGTGTAAGTTAAGTAACAGGACCAGGAGAGGCAAGAACTGCTAGAAGTTGTTAGGACAGAAAGGAGGTCAGTTGGTCTTCTTCGTGTCTTCAACAACCGCGAAATTTCACTCGGCTAGCGGGAAGGAATTCCTTCCCTACTACATCCATAGTTTCTTTCACTCGTAATCAATTAATCAAGTATATAAGATGACAAGCAATTATAAACATAGGGCTACATAACCTATAAATTTAACTACCGTTATAGTTAATTGTTATCAGATACTTAAAAGTCAGAACAAAAATTAAAATACCTATAGGTACAATATATTTCAGAAAATTTTAATAGTGTCGTAAAATATTAAAACTGATTCTAAAGACCTCAATAATTTCTTTTTAAGGAAAATGGTATTTTAATTAAATAACTAAGTGTTTTTAAGTTGGTATTTCTTATTCGCCGACATTGTTAAATAAAACATTTTAGAAATCCTAATTTTAATTCGAATGACTCCACTAACGCCTGTTGAACAGATTCGATACTTAGGACTCCATCTTGACAAGAGACTTACTTGGAATCCACACACAAGACTGAAACGACAAGAAACTGCTTTCAGATTTTCATTGCTACAACACCTTCTTGACAAACGCTCTAAGCTTCTCATTCACTACAAAAAATTATTATACACTATGATAATCAGACCAATTTGGACATATGGAATTGAACTCTGGGTCTCTACCAAACCATCAAATTCCTCCCGCTTCCAATCCTTACAATCCAAAACCCTAGATGCTCCTTATTACGTTACAAATAAACTCATCCACAAAGAATATTTTATGTATTGTATTTAGTTCATTGATAATTATGGTTAGAAAAATGGAAAATGATAATGTATTGTAGTATATGTATGTCCAATTATGAATTGATGGGTACGCTGTGTGTTATAGTAACCCAATAGAACATTTCTATCTACCATAGAACCAAAATACTTAAACGTAAATAAGAATGGTAAGAAGGAGCTATAAAATCATATAGCATAAGCTGCAGTTTATTAGAAAGGGGGGAATTTTGGACCCCCTCCCCCGGTATTAACGATATTCTACTAAAACAAAACCGTGATATATTACTTTACACAATATCCACTTGGAGTAATATATACATTGAGTCACTAAAGTCCAATCTAAAAACTGTAAAATAATTTAAAGGCCATCAGAAGTGCAGGCAGATAATTGTGCTAGTTCCCTAACATTGGGTAAAGGGGTCAAGATAGATAACGCCTGCCCATTATAGTTATAGATAATGCTCTGGCATAGTGTGCAATCGGTACAGATAAAATAAATCCAAGATGAAGAATATTATGTAACTGGCAGAAATAATAAGCAAAATAAAGTTTATTAATTAAATAAATAAGTATATATTAACATATACAATTTTGATCCATATTACTCTCAACTTTTATTCTCAAAAAACTCTCCAACGTTTCGGCCCTCAAGCCATTTTCAAGGAGACAACCTATGAAAAAAAATTTTGTTTTTATAATAATTAATTATTTCCTTAACTACATACTGATATATTTGGCTATACCTTAAATATTGATGTCTTGTGTTTTAAAATCTTATTTGCCGGCTAATTGCCCATGTCGCATTTTTATAATAAATTAAATATTAATAACATCATAAAAACTCCAAAAATTTGTTTTTAAATTGATTAATTACTAACATAACTTTTTATATCTTAAATTTAAAAACTTTTTTACATAAATATTCTTCTCTTTTTCACCTATAATTATAATTTACAACAGAACCTACTATTTTGGATTTTGGCACAAACTAAAGGGAGTTTGTGCTGTATCCACAGGTTTGTGTTCACTTGGCATTGTTTTAGAACTAACAACAGAAGAATGTTTGTGATCTTCGAGTTTTAATCAATCGAAGAATTTCCTCAACCTTCGGATTGTATATTTTAAAATTCTATAGATTCTGTGTAAGCACATTTTTTTTTTTTCAAATCTTGCTAATTAACTTTGGCAGTTTATATTTGATTTAACACTAAACACACATACATATTTATGGTGATATAATAATGATAATAATAATAATCATAATTAAATTAAAAAGGTTTTGATACCAATTCTAAAACAAATGTTGAATTTATTGGTTATGTTTTATTATAGTATTATTTCTATGAATTTTTATCACCTAGAACTTAGTTTCATTTACACTATCTTTATTATGTTCATATAACTATAATAAGGCATATCTGGACATACGGAGTTGAGCTATGGGGCTCTACTAAACCATCAAACTCCTCCCGAATCCTATCCTTACAGTCCAAAATCCTTAATGCTCCTTATTTTGTCACGAATTAAGTCATCGATCAGGACCTCATGTCTCATATGTTGCCGATTTAGCCAGAACCAGATACCATTCCTTCCATGGCAAACTTCCCAACCACCTAAATTCCCTTGTTTCTAGCCTGACTTCTCCTTCATTACCTAATAATGCTCCTAGGCGTCTGAATAGAAGATGGTCTCGAGATCTTATCCTCTAGAAATGTTAATGGAGTTCTATCAATGGGGAGATTCTCCACATGTTTGTATCATGTCATTATGTCACCTACAGCAAATTTACCTGTATATATTTTTATACAGTTGTAAATAACAATAAATACATTTTAAAAAAACATTTTTGTTCATTTAGTGTTATGTTCTTACGTCAAATAGAGATAATAGAGAATGGCATAAAAAAAAAGGTTCATAAAAAATTTCCAATACCAGTTACCTACAATTAAAGGAGGGGTGACCTATAACTTGGGAAATCCAACCCCAAACACTGAAGCCTAAGTTATTTATTTTGTTAAATACATAAATACCATTGCTTTTGTTATTAACTTTACTTTTATCTTTTATTAGGTATTATTATTTTATTCAATTGTTTATATCTTAATTTTTTTTAATTATAATACATATAGTTAGGGGTTTCTTTTTTATGAGACTATACCCACCACATGATCAATTGTTAATAAAAAATTTACCTCTGGCATTAACTATGTAAGGCCTACCAGGCCGATCTGGTATTCAATAAATAAATAAAAATTAATTCTTACGTCCATTCCCCTCTTGAATTTCCCCCTTGAGGGATAAATTCCCCGTTTAATGGGCGGATAATTCAGTTTAAAAGGTTTGTACAGTCTGGTGAAGAAGTATTTTTTCCCGCCGAAGGAGTGAAAGTAAATAAATACCTTAAATAATAATCGATAGGAGAGATATAGGCGGGAGGGACGAATGGAATGAGACGCAGCGGTACAGGGCAGGGGATTCCGTTATCCTTCGGGAGGAAGCGGTCCCTACCTACCGCAACTCTTTCATAAAGGACCTAAGTGGCAGCTTCCTTCTGAAGCTTCCATTGCTGACCACAATGGGACCAAGAGTCTTCCACTTCTTTAATTCAACAAGATCAACTAGGATCTATCAAGAAGGGGCCTTCGGAGGCTCGGAGAGGAGCTACATTTCCGTTCTGATGTAGTTGGCAATAACTGTTCTGTTAGTAAAGAGCCGGAAAGAAAATAAGGCAGTTATCTCACCCCAATTTTTGATTACTTTAATGAAAACTATGTATAATTAATAGTCAAAATTGATGAGTCTGCCAAGTATAGGGAGGGAAAATAATAAATGGTGGCTGTTTAAAAACCTCTAAAAAACACTAATTTTTTCATTCGGAGCTCTATATCTTAAAACTATCAACAACACTAGAAAATCTAAGAGAACATTATTTAAAGAAGAGTCAATTTGCTGAAATATTAGCCCTAAAAGAGCTATTTACGTCCAATAATTCTCGAGATATAGCAAAGTTTCTTAAAAATCTTCTGAAAGATTAGTAGTTAGTTAATTTATTTTGAGAAATCTATATCTCAGAAACAATGTGACGTACAGATGTCTATTAGCACTCAAGTTAAAGCTAGTTTAATGGACCATAAATAAGTTCATGACCTTTATCTTCGTTTGAATAGTATTTGTTTGACAAGTTTTTCTTTATTTGGTACAAATATTTCCTTATAAGAACATTAAATCTAAATTTTTAGCTTTCCAACAGTTGTATTAACGTGGGAATTGGATAGAATGCGGAGAAGTTAAGAACGATTATATGAACAATGGTCACAAGAATAAAAAAAAAGACCAAAAAAAAAAACCAGGGTAAAATTTTCTATAAAAAAAAAAGAAGCTATTTGTGGTTTCAAGCGACTCTAAAAACGAATATGTTCAGCTTCTTCCTAAATATATACATGTATATATTTCATAATATCCATAATAATAACCATAAACATTATAAAATCCGTTGTCATAAATTCAACTATGCATTTGATCATTTTCAGATCAATAGGCACAATCTTATCAATTAGTTTTTAAATGGTTTAATATTTGATCGATGTACGACATGTCACAACCTCACAAGAGGAGATCATAACACAAAAAAAGGAATATGAGCTTAAAACGGGAAAAAGACCAGATACCATTCCATGAAAAACTTCCCAACCACCCAAATCCACTTGTTTCTTACCTGACTTCTCCTTCATTACCTAATAATCCTCCTAGGCGTCTGAAAAGAAGATGGTTTCGAGATCTTCTTCTCTAGAAATGTTATTAGAGTTCTATCAGTGGGTAGGTTCTCCACATGTTTGTATCATGTCACTATCTCACCTACAGCAAATTTACTTATTGTATATATGTTATACAGTTGTAAATAACAACAAATAAATGATTGAAAAAACAAAACAAGAAAAGGAGACTTTAAGATAGTTAAATCGAGCAATATTTAAAAAGCTTAAAATTGAAAACCTCCACTCCTGCCCTCCATGGTAGCCTTACTTATCTGACTTTTCAAATAGACAATTATAGCTAGGAGGTTGGTCGATGGACATGTCACAGTCTCACAAGAGGAGATCATAAAACAAAAAAGGCAATTCTTCCCCGCCAAACCAGCCCCGCAAAGACTCCCGAGGAGCAACGATAAACCTAATAAATATATTCACCTACTTTAATGAAATCCTTATTATTATTATTATTATTTTTTTTTAGAGAATAAAAAATCATTAAGTAGAATCAGTAATATTGTTTTTGTTATTCTTCAGAAAGAGACGAATCGATCGGTGTATAATAACTGTGAAAAAAAAAATTATATTTTTCGAGCTACTTTGCTAAAAATTTTATTAATCATTTTTTTTTTTATAAAAAAATCGGGCTAACCTAAAACCTTCCCGGGAAAATCCTGAACATTTAGTAAAAGGTTCTATCACAATCGGATGAACAGTAGCGCATAAAGTAAGAACGAACAAAAATTAATTTTTAATGAGGTGTAGATAGTTGACCGTAGATTAATGATTGGAGAAGTTTGTCGGGGGGTGCGGTCAGCAAAGAACAACATAAATAAACAAAACCATATTTATTTATTTTATGCCGACGTTTCGACCTG
>NW_027115129.1:853065-905711 GCF_000696795.3 Halyomorpha halys
AAACTTCTCCAATCAAAAATTAATTTTATATATTAGATACTATTAGGGATTGAGTCATCTTCATAAGAAGACACGCCCACGAATCGAACTATCTCTCATGCACTAGCGATAAGGATATAAATGTATCAGTCAAAGAAGATAAAACAGCACAATCTAATAATAGAATGACGAAATTACGAATCATCATCGGACTGGGATGAATGTTTAAAAGATAGTGAAGATAGCGAAGATAGCAGATTACACTCAGTTTAGACTAATGTCAAGAATCCTTTAGCGATAAAATTCGTCACTCTATTGCAGATATAGATAATAACATCTTGATTATAGAATACATTAGAAATCAATTTTAATTCTTCCGTGTATAAATTTTAATTATTAATGAGAATTACACAAGAGGTTAATACAGTCCTTATATACTCCTAATTTAATAGAAAATGTATTATACATAAATTTTTTTTTTAATAATATTTATTTATTGCTATTTACAACTGTACATTATAATACATTTAGTAAATCTGATCTAAGTTAAATTGGAGTTTTACAGGCGTGTAGAGAAACTACCCATTGGTAGCACTCTAATGACATTTTCCATTAGCTGGTCTCGTGGCCATCTTCTTTTCAGGCGCCTCGGAGGATTGTCAGGAATGGAAGAGGATGCAAGATTAGAAACTAGGGGGTGTGAGTGGTTAGAGAGTTTATAATGGAATGAGTTATATCTGGTTCGGGCTAGATCGGTTACATAGGGAACATTAAGGTCTTTATGTATGATTTTATTTGTGACGAAGTAAGGAGCATTGAGGATTTTACGAAGGATTTTGGATTGTAAGGATTGGATACGAGAGGAATTCGAAGGTTTAGTGGAGCCCCAAAGCTCAACTCCATATGTCCTGAATGGCCTTATTACAGTCAATACATAAATTATATGTACAAAATATACATACATCTACCATATAGAGGCCATTAGGAGAGATAATTACGGACCCCCCTCCGAAATTTACATTGCCTAGTTTATAATGGGAAATAATCAGTACTGCCTTCCACAGTAATGGCTTATATTGGATTACGTTCTGATTATTATATTGAAACATTCCCGAGGGAGCGTAAGGTCAGTTGTTAATGTATGTCGGTGCAATTGACTTTGGTTCAAAAAATAATGTTTGTATTTTATGAGCTTATTTGTTCTCTGAGAAAAATGTATGAAATTGATGATAAGGACGTTAATGCTGTGCAAATTGGGATTAGAGGCCCAAAGAGCTTCTTGGTCAGAAGGTTGTAGGTTCGATTCCCACCTGGGGATAATCAATATTTATTTAGTGGTGACCCAAAGAAATTAATTTTGAAATTCGTACTATGGGAATGTTTATTTATATAAACAGTATAAAGTATGATTCATGTTTAAAAAACAAAACGAATTTTTCTCCGAGTATAAATTGATCTTAGCTATATTTTTATACTTCCCCTTACTATATTTCCGTATATAATAATAATATTTTATTTATTCTGGGACGAGTCCCTTTAGAATAATACAGAGAAATCAATAGCTGAGGGCTGAGGAGCCTCAGAGATACTTAAACAAAAAAATAAAAATAAATATAAACAGTCATTATGAAAAATAATTATAGATTACTTTCTCACTTTTATCAGTTGAACAAAAAAAAAATGAATAAATAAAAAAGAGAAAAGAAAACGATGTAAAAATAATTAAGAATGACATAATAGTTAACATACATATTTACAATTTTATTGGGTCTGGATGGATAAGAAATGATTGAACAGGCGGGATTTAAAGGTAGGGAGGGTATTGGAGCGACGGATTGGAAGGGATTGGAAGGGATGGAGTTCCAGAAGGACGAGGCTGGGATAATGAACGATCTATCGAAAGCAGCGGTTCGGTGGGGCCTTGTGTATTAATCTGAAGACCGGGAACGAATAGAGGATTTGAAATGAAGCACCTCGGAGGGATTGGATGACTTGGAAGATAAAGGATGCCAGGAAATACTTACGACAGTAGGAACGATCAAGCCACTTCAACTCTGCATAAAAACGGGAAACAGAGGCGTCCTATATAAGTGATATATATATATATATATATAAGTGAAATTAAAAACATAACTATTTTCCTAAAAAATAAATTAGGTATATTTTATGTATTTTTCGTCATTCTCCGTAATATTGTAGGACTTTATATCTCATATAAATATACCTATAATTATATATAGACAGAATTTTTGTAAAATCTTAGCTTTACAACTCCACTTCAATACGTAATTTTAGATTCGTACATTTTTGAACTAGGTTCTTCACATCCACATACCAACATAGGCCATTTTGCGAGACTTGGTTATCTGGACTTAAAGACATCAAAACATGTATTTGCCAATATCGCCAATATTTCGCCTTACTGTATATTCCATACACAGGTAAGTGAAAGTGAAAGAAATTTTGCTCTTTTTGGAAGAATTATGGAAAATCATTTCATTCACTTTTTTATAAATTTATTTATTCATATCTACAACCATATTAAAATATATACAAGTAAATTAATATGATATTAATATTTTCTCAAAAACAGCTCGAAATATTTCGATAAACTCCATTGTTCAATTAACCCGTCTTTAACATCAGCTAGATTTTATGTTTTGACTTTGGCTATATTTTATCAAGGTTGTTTGAGAATTAGTTATTTTGTATTCCGAAGACATTAAAACATAGACATTTGTATTTCCGTCGAAAAGTCGTATTCGAATTTTTTTATGATTGAAATACTTTCTTTTATATAAATATATATAATTTCAGTTATACCTAACTGAAAGTAACTGAGCTTATATGGTCGCATGGTTTTCATTTCCCACCCTGACACCCGAGATTAAATGTATACTGATTATTGAACTCAGTTCCTGAATTGAAAGAACTCAAATTATTCAAGAAGTATTTTACGAAGTAACCTTGAGACGCAAGGACATTTTTCGACGTTGTGTACAATTAGCTTTTTGACATTTTTTTTTTTTTCTCCCACAGTTATTGCTGTTATAAGAGCTATTCTCAACTGACCTTTCTTGGAAGTAAGTGGGAAGTCATTATTTGTTATTTCTCTTCTGAATAATAATGGAGGCATTCTTGAACTACATGCTTCATATCTAGGTTAGGTCGTATATAGAATTTATTATTTCAAAATAGATAATATTTAAAATCCAAAGTCTAAATAATAGATATATCCTCATAGGTGTATTCATGATGTTGTGTTCAAACATTAATTAAGGGTTTAACATGTTAAATATTCTAAGTATAGGATTGTGAGCAGCCTAATTTAAAGTCCATATTACATTTTAAATGCAGCGGAGCTCCTTATAACTTGTTTTCTGACCTTGTAATCTTTACAAGTTAATAAAATAATTTTTTTCCTCCATTTTTTTCCTCTCCAAATTTTTTCCCATTATTTCATTATTGTTTTTATCTTATTTTTACTTTATTAGAGTTTAAAAACGTCCAAAACGAAAACTTGAACACGATATACGAGCAACCAACATATGAAAGACAACAGACAAAATGTTACGGTGAACTCGTCTACAAGACTGAAAAGAAAGGAAACTACTCTTTGATTTCGACTATTATTGCATTTACTAAACAAATGGTCTAAACCTCCAATCCATAACAAAATACTCATTTATATGAATATAATAAGTTCTATCTGAACTTACGGATTGAGCTTTGGTGCTTCACTAAACCTTCGAATTCCTTACGATCCAAAATCCTTAAAGCCACTGTGTCACAAATTAGGTAATACTTCAGGACCAGATAGCAATCCTTCCATAATAAACTTCCTAACCTTCCAAACCCAATTATTTCTAACCTTCATTTAACTGGTTTTTCCTTCATGACCTGGTAATACTCCTAGACGTCTGAAAAGGATATTCGAGGCCATATTCTTTTCAGACGTCTAGGAGCATTGGAGCTAGAAGCTCTTCTCCATTTAACGTACAGCATGTACTCTAAATTAAGCTGCTCATATTGCTATACTTATAACATTTAGCATGTTTTTTACTCTTTACTTTAAACATAACATCATGATCTATTAGGAGGAAACTAAAATGCAATAGAATACTTATGCAATATATATATTAATATGGGTTTTACTAGACGAAATTAATATAATTTAAAATTAATTTCTTTAAATACAATTATTAACTATTAAATTCCTACTAATAAAATATTCAGTAAGTTTTATACCGCTTATCTTTTAAGTTTTATCCAAAATTCTTTGTCAAATCCTCAATGCTCCTTACTTTGTCACAAATCAAACCTCAATGTTCCATATGTAGCCGTTTGGCCAGAACCAGAAACCAATCCTTTCATCAGAAACTTCCTAACCACCCAACCCATTTTTTTCTGATCTGGCTTCTCCTTCTAGCTGATGATCCTCTTAGGCGTCTGAAAAGAAGATTTAGAAAAGTAGTAGAGGAAACAAGGAAGATGGTGTGAGGAATGCTGTTGTAGATTTTATAATCTTGTAAAGATTAGAAGGTTACATAACCAGTTGCCCGAAAATTCAGCTAGGAGTTCATCTCCATTTAACGTATAACATCTACTCTAAATTAGGTTGCTCATAATGCTATACTTTACTATTTAGCATATTTTTTACTGTTTACTTTAAACACATCATGAATACCCCCTATTAGGTGAAAAGTAAAATGCAATAGAATACTTATGCAATATAGGATTTACTTAACTATTAATTATTAATATAGGATTTAATAGACGAATTTAATATAATTTAAAATTAATTTCTTTAAATACAATTATTGACTATTAACTTCCTTTCAATACGATATTCAGTAAGTGTTATACTGCTTATCTTTAAAGTTTTATCCTAAATTCTTTGCTAAATCCTCAATGCTCCTTACTTTGTCACAAATAAAGCCATCCGTTAAGACCTCAATGTTCCATATGTTGCCGTTTGGCCAGAACCAGAAACCAATCCTTTCGTGATAAACTTCCTAACCACCCTAATCCACTTGTTTCTAGCCTGGCTTCTCCTTCATTACCTAATAATGCTTCTAGGGGTCTGAAAAGAAGATGGCCTAGAGATCTTCTCCCCAAGCAATGTTATAGGAGTTATATCAATGGGTAGATTCTGCACATGTCTGCATTGTATAACTAACATAAGTTTACATATTTTACTAGTAGTCGTATGACCTACAACTTGAGAAACCCAACCTCAACCCGAAGACTGGAGCCCAGGCAGCTGTAAAACATCTTGTTATAAGTTCTGTAATTATCAATTCTATTACTGACTTTCTAAAATTTCTATTTTATTTATTTTCTCTTCGTCTTTTTTTCAAATTATCTTGTTGTTTTTTCCCATTGGAGGGCAATTGTTTGTTTTTTTAAGTCGACGAAAATGTTGTCATTTTTTTTATTACTTTACTTTTCTTTCTTATCAAGAATTATTATTTTTAAAATTTTATTTACAACATTGTATCTAGTTAGATGTGACTTTTGTACGAGACTATACCCCCCTCCCTCATCATCAACTGCTAAATAAAATGTATCTGTTATATCAACCATCTGGGCTAGATCTGGGATTGAATAAAAAATTAGTCAGAAAGATAGTTATTATTTTTTTAGATTTTATTTGACTAAATATAAAGTTTATTTATTTTCTCTTACCACCGGATAATTCGAGAGTTTGGTTGAGCGGGGTTCTACAAAACAATGGTTACCCGATCGTCATCCTGACACTCCACTTGACGCAGAGTTCGTAAATTTGGAACACAATGCTCTGGCAGGAATGAGGCCTCGTTGATTATTTGCCAAGTCGGGTCCATTTAAAGCTTTGTAAGAATTTATTTGTCTTCTGTCTTCACAAATAAATGAACTACTACTGAAAACAAATTCGCATTCCTTTCATATCAGAAGGCAGAATCCATCTTAGGAAAATAAACTGCTTTACCAAGTACAATTACTTTTTTATTATTCTTTTTTTAATTATTGTTTCACTGTAAATCTTTTTTATTTTCTTCAATTTAAATTTTGCGTTTTTTTAAAGAAATTATAATTGGCCTCATTTTTATTAAATTTTATTTTTATTATCCATTCCCTCACTTTTTTACATCATTTAAATGTTTATCTTTTTTAGTCCTGATGAAGCTCTGCAACGTGGGGCGAAACGTTGGCTTAGATTACATAGTTTTTTGACTATTTGAGTTTTTTTCTTTGATCACACCCATTTCTTTGACAATTATATATTTGTTTTGCATCTTCTTAAAGGGAGCGCGGTGGCACAGTGGTAAGGCACTAGGATACTAACTCCAAGGAACCGGGTTAGAATCAGACTGTGGCAGATAATAATTTTCTGTTACGCTAGGGGTATTCATGATCTTTAGTTTAAAATGTTAAAGCGTGTTAAATGGAGAAATATTTCCTTCTTTAACCAAGTTAAAACGATATAACATGTAACATGACTGAGAGTCTGTTAAATGGAGAATGACGTCACGAAACAGACCGTCTGAGCTTGTCACCGTTTTATTTGTTGTTGTATTTCGTTACTTGCTCGTAGGTTTTGTTATTTTTTTTCTTTTGTCTTGTGGTTTGGACTTTTTAAAAAAGACAATCAGTAGCCAAACTTTTACCCTTCTACTTTTCACATATTTTAGGCATGTTTTAATAAATTACTGTAATCAAAACTTAGAAGTAAACAATAACATGAAGTTTTGGAAGGATAGGTTACTAAACAAGTTGCTCATAAAATCCGCTTGGAGCTCTTATGCATTTAACATGACTTTAAATAGGGCTGCTCACAATCCTATACTTATAACATTTAACATGATAAAACATTTTACATTTAACACAACATCATGAATACCCCAACTGTAGCCGTAAGTCAACTCTGTGAACCCTCCTGAGGTCCACCCAACCTCTTATAGGGGGGAAACTTAATTGGGGAAAAATCTGGAGGTCGAGCGTGATTCAGACCATATCACCCTTGCACAACCGTTGGTCTTGTAATAATACTTGCTTACAAAGAACTGCACCCCTTTACATACTAATCTATCGAAATAAATTGGTTTACGATTACTTTAAGGTCAATTTGAAATATATCGGGACAAATAAGTATAATATGTAGAGAATTATATTAGTAAATATTATATTTGTACACTAGGGAAAAAGGATTCCTGGAAGGTTTTAAATCAGAGAAGGTTAAATCCTCGGAAGAGTACCTTATTTGGCCTTAGAGGGCTCACCTACGCTTACACCCATTCACACAAGACGCCCTCTTCGACGCCAACGCAACAAGTTGCCAGCACACTAATAACACCAACCTGTGCTGATTCATATGTTATTAATTCATCAGGAAAACTAGATTATTATTATTTTTTCTTGTAAAAAGAATAAATAATTCATTACAGAGAAAACTTTGTTTTTATAAATCAAATATAAAAGCAAGTTGTTAAATGTAGTTGACAGGTGTGGGATATAATAATTTTTGATAAATGGAAACGTAGCTGAATGGTAGGGCATTGTGCTACTTACTCCAAGGCCCCGGTTCGAATCCGGCTGTGGCAGATAATTGTTTTCTGTTTCACAGTAGCCATGATTCAGCTCTGTGGGTTCGGGAGCCCTCCGGGGTCCATCCAGCCTCATAAAGTGTGTAGCCTTAATTGGGTAAAAAGCTGGCGGTCGAGCATTATCTTGAAAAAATCACCTTGCACAATCGTTTGTCTAGTAACAGTACTCCCTTACAAAGTACTGCACCCCTGATATTTTTTAAACCTCAAATTCTCATACCATAATAAAGTAATTTAAGATTTTTTTTTCTTAATGCCCTAAAGTGATTAGGAATGTCATCAGAACTAAATAGTAGGGGTATTCATGATATTGTATTAAATGTAAAATGTTTTATGCATGTTAAATGTTATAAGTATAGGATCGAGGGCAGCCCTAGTCATGTTAAATGGTAAATGCATAAGAGCTCCTAGCGGATTTTCTGAGCAACTTGTTTAGTAACCTTTCCTTCCAAAACCTCTTGTTATTGTTTACTTTTAACTTTTGATTACAGTAATTTATTACAACATGCCTGAAATAAGTGAAAAGTAGATGTGTAAAAGTTTGGCTACTGAGTGTATTTTTTTAAAAAGTCCAAAACACAAGACAAATGAAAAAAAAAAAACTACGAGTAAGTAACCTAACACGACAACAAATAAAACGGTGACGAGCTCAGCTGGTCTGTTTCGTGACGACATTCTCCAACAGACCTAGTGACAGACTCTCAACCATGTTAAATGCTTTAACATGTTAAACTATAGATCATGACATATAACATGTTATATCGTTTTAAATTGGTAAAAGAAGGAAATATTTCTCCATTTAAGATGAGTTTTTCCGTTTAACACGCTTTAACATGTTAAACTGAAGATCATGAATACCCTTATTATATCCTTTGAATGTGGAGAGGGAAAATTCATTGGAGTTTTTGAGAAATTCAAGGAAACTTCACTAATCCAATGATATGTTATATAACACATACATGTTATTGTAAGATTAAAGAAATAAGTGACAATTTATATTTTTAAAACCATTATTTATAACAGAAAGATTTTTAAATATATGAAACAGTGCGAACGATGATAGTTAAAACAGTCAATTGTACGTATATACAGTAATTCTAAGGAACTTTTTGACTAGAACAATCATATTTATTGTGTATTGTATGTACTGGTTACAAATAAAAAAGTCATGGACCTGAACAATTCCAGATTGAGAACACCAAGATTTATTTCCCGGGGCCTTCCCAAAATATTGACTGGCCCAAATAGGATTCGAACTCTCAACGTTTTGAGCTAACCACTATGGAACCTTTCCCTCAACATGCACCATCATGACGTCTTGGTAATAAACCTAAATAGTTAAATTAATATTCTTAATAAAAATAAATTGAGTGTGGTTATTCTTTTTTGATGACTAGAGGTGTTTTTGTTAGCAACTCCTCAATTCACTGACCGCAAAAATAAAACCTCGGTAATATAGTAATCAGGTATGTATTTTTTATTTATTTGCAGTATTCTGTTCCTTTCTATCAAATTTTAATCCTAAGTAAGTAACTTTGTCCATTTGAGGTTGTTGATCAATGTAAACTTTGTTAGAATTAATTGAATGTCCATTTAGTTTATAATGAAGCTTTGAACTAATTTGTGCACCATGTCATACTATTGTCAAATATCAGTCTAGAATAAAGAATTGTGCCTGTCTGTGTGATTTGTAAGTTGTAAAGACAAATCAAAAGACAACTTCCCTTACTAAAGATATATTTAAACCACCATGACATATTTTTTAATATTGGGCAAAATTTTAATAATATTCCTATTTCTAACAAAAATGGTATTTAGTTTATAGCATCTAAAGTTTACACTGATCATTGGTTAAATGTTATTAAAATTTTCAACAAGCTGTTGTAATTAAAATAAAAAAATATTAAAATTTATATTAGAAACAGAAATGTTAAGAACATTTGAATATAGTGTAAACAGTAACAATCAATATGTTAATAAGACATGTTATAAGTAATGCTATTTCCGCTATAAATAATAATCATGCCGTAGAAGTGTTTAAGCAGTTAGGTCAGTAAGGTATAGGATTTCTGTTTCTTGTAGTGATTGTAGAACTGACATCATATGTCACTGTCAGAGAATTCATGTTGGCAAGAATCATTTGTCTTTTGTGTTATAAGGAAATCAAACCTAATCTCAATCAACCAATGCTTTTTATATATATGTCTTCAACGAAATATACAATTTTCAGTTTAATTGTTGCTGATTTGTCATTAGTTTCAAAAAAGTTTTTTTTGTTGTTTGAGCAAGTCCAGCCATAACTTATTTTTCTGAACCCAACTTGAATTGTTAAATAATACCTTAAATTTATTTTAAATGGTACCATAAATTGTATTTTGTATTTATATGAATAAAACATATTTCTATCAATTAATAGCAAAAATATTCATAAAAAATTGTTAATTTTTATATATTTTCATATATTAGTAAGCTAAATATAATGAGAACCAGTTGAGTAATTTTTAATAAAACATAAAAATATCTAAATAATTGCAGAAAAAAAAAAGAGACAATTTTTAAGTTTTCCAAAAAAAGTAGCTAATTTAAAATTTAATATTTTTTTTTGTATAAAAAATAAAGTAAACAATTGAGGATTTAGGTAAGTAATAGTGGAATTAGAATTCTTTAAATATATAGAGATGTTATAATTTCATCTAAATGAAATTATGTACATTAACATACAAATGATGAAGACAATACAAAACTCTTACAAAAAAAAAAATTAATTTTATATACAATACAAATGATTTTTCAATACTATCTAAAAAAATAAATATATCAACAATGCAGGTTTTAAAAATTGTAATATCAATTTTATGAGCAGAAATTATTTGAAAATCGAATAAGTACCTATTCAAAAAAATTCTACCTACCAAAAAATTAAAACGTAAAAACCAAGACCTATTTAATTTTTAATACGCATAATTATTTCTATAATTTATGCCACTTTTTATCTAGAATGAACAAGTAAGATAAGAATCTCATATTTCATTTCAAGGCCTTGGGTTATCACTCAAATTAATTAATAAGATGCAGTTTGATCAAATAGTGATGATAGAAAATCAATAGGACTCATTACATCGAGAGATAAATAAATTATGGTGAATAATTAATACATTTAATTCTGTGAATAATTAAATTTTTAGTAATTTTATAAAAATTAAAACATGAAATTTTCTACTTTAAAAAATTAAACAAATTCTTATCCATTGCAACTTAATATTGTGATAACAAATGCTTTGTAGAATATTTAGAGCAATTCATAATAGTGGTGAAAATATTGAGATGATAAAAGTATAATTTTATGTATTGGTAATACATGGCTCGAACTAAGGTAATACTTAGTTTCAATTATAAAAAAACTAAGAAAAATGTTCAGAAATTTCATACATTATTTTATTACTTAAATAAAACTTTATAATTTTTTATGTGTAACTCCGAGAAAAATATATACCAAAATAACTGATAATATTTGGTTCGTTAAAAATTAAAAAATAAAGAAGCAAAATTCAAATTACTAAAACGAACAACATAATAATAAACCTACACTGCTTTAGAAAAATTAATGATTCATATCATATGATAAGAGCTCCATTAAAAGGATAGAATTCCAAATATTCTTTTTAAATTCGATACCAGGCTAAAATAACATACTAGGACATTACTATTTTTACCACGGGCCTATCCTACCAGGATATACTGGGGTTTGTCCTCATTACGAAGAATTTATATGAATAATTCAATATCAAGAAGGAACCGTACAAAACGCTGAGTAAAAAACAAAATTCCATAGTGGAATTTTCTTTAGAAATTCAATTTTTTATACACTAATTATTTGTTGAGGTAGGATAATGAAAAAATTTGGCTAGTTTTATGAAGACAATTGATTTTGTAAATAAATAACAGAAGTATGTCAAGTCACAATATGTTATACGAATTATGAAGAAATTAATATCTGATGTATATCACCACATGAAAATTTAATAGGTGTTTAACATTTTAAAGTGGATTTATACCAAATTTTGACATCAATCAAATTTCAAGTAAACTTTTAACAAAATATAAAATATTGTCATTTATGATTATTATTAGTGCAGTAAGATTAAAATGGGGTTAAACTAAAAAGCCTATGAGAATTTAAGAAACTTGGCAGAAGCGAAGAAGAAATGGCATTCATCCAAAAAGGCCCAGCTCTATATCCAAAGTATAAATGGTATGTCATAGAAAATAGTTTTAACATTACAACGAATTTACAGATATTTCAATGCATGACAAAAACCATGAACTTGTTAAAGATTTTTACATATGACATCTGAAAAGATTTGATTTATATTTCAAGTTAGTTAAGCAGATTTTCATTGATTTAGTGAAAACTGATTTGTGATGGAAGAATAAGAGTTAAACTGAATAAGTGATAATGTTACTTGAGAAATTATTTGTTTAAACAAGTCACTGGACACTGATAAAAAGGAAAGGAGGTTTCCTCGAACACAAGTTATCACCAGAATGAAAACAAACACTTTTGTAAAGTTATGAAGACATTATTTTTGAGGATTATATAAAAGTATGATAAAATATATGTATAAATACCTTTTCTTTAGCTCTCCCAGCATGTTTAGACACAGATTTTGCCAATAACGAACCTTTCCTCTCTGCCATGGCTCCACACCACACGAATAACAAACTTCGACTGGTGCCTCCCCACCATTCCGAACCTCACCTACCGCCGAGGGAGTAGGCGTGGCCAACTCAAATCTTAGTTCTATTAACAATTTTATTTATTTTAATATCAAATTTCAATCTATCATTATAAACTTTAAGATAATAAACTTGTTTAACTTACCTTTTGTTTATGTAACATTATATTTTGAAGAGAAAAGTTGGAAAACTCACTAAGATTTATTTAAATACATCTTTTAAATCATTCCCGAATGTTACTCAATTTTTTTTTTTAATATAATGTAATGTTAGTTAATTATAATTAAGTCGGGACAGATAAATTTGTTTAGAAAAAAACTTGTATTAATCTGCATACAATATTATTACAGATCCACAAACTTAAACAGAATATATTCAATATTCTAGAAAAATTAATATTGAAAAAATGAAGACATGTTAGGCATTATTTTTAAAAACGATTCTTTTACAAAATGTTCCCATATTTTAAGAAAAAATCTAAAATTAAACCCTGAAAACTAACATCATGTCGAAATCAGTCATTAGATTAAATATACTTAGTCCTGTCATTATTCGAAAATATTTACTTTCCCAGAAATGCTTTCCAATGCTTTAACTAATTTCGAGTTTAGAAAATCTTTTTTTTTTTTAATGTCATTATTTGGCTCTCATTTCGTATCAACGCAGTTTTCTTTTAATGAAAATATGAACTTTCAAACTTTCAGTTATAATGAGCAGAAATATATAAATTATTATTCAAGAATCAGTTAGTTTTTAAACAGTAAAGTTGTTATAGTATGTAGAGCATAATATTATTGTAAAAGTATGTGTATAATATTATATGACTGTAATCAATAGTAAGATACGTCACTTACTAATAGTTTAAAGCAAAACTTACGTTGTAAAATGTAATCCTACCTACTTGTACCACAAATCTTAAAACTGATTGTTAGTTACCATTGCTTTGAACTTTTTGAAATTAATTAACGACTCTGTTGTTAATTCTTGGCATAAATACGATTAAAAAGTAACTGTAATATAAAACTGTGTGGAGTTCAAAAGCTCAAGAAAATGCGCGGGAACAAAGAACTATACGGATTTTCGGCAAAGAGCTAATTTTAATCTCTTTTGTTTGAGGCAAAGAGACAGCAAGATGAAAATATTTATCCCAACGAGAGGGAGAATAACATAATGATTAGTTAACTAATTACAGTATAATTGAAATAATCCAAAACGTTATAGGTGTCTAAGTATTTCAAATTTCCATTTTATTATTTCCCATTGACATTCCGGGATCGCAATCTCATCTTTAAAAAAGTTATTTATTATCAGAGTGGTAGGTAGCATAATCCTACTCTCTTTCCAAGCAAAAAAGGCCACGCCCACAGTGCTTAAGTTTGAATAGATCTTAATAGGAATGTCTGTCACTGTCATCTAAACTGAAATAGAAGGCAGCCTCTTACTCTTCTTCTTCATTCCTGGTCAATAATAAGGACTGTTTTTTTTCTTCTTTTCTTTACTTTTTCTGTTAGCTTACCTCCTCCATTATACTCCTTCTAAGTTTATTATGTTGTACTCATACATTACACTCCCGGTGTAACCTTACAATAAGAGAGGAAGTTGTTTTCTATTTTATAGTAATCTGTTGCATTAAACTTCTCATTCTTAATGAATTAAGAATAAAATATTTTATAAAATAAAAGGATATAAGATATAAAATTAGTTTTGCTTATCTGTTTTCTTCACTAACCACACCCCTGACCAACTTCTCATCAATAAAACTACATTCTATGACGCTGAGTTTAACAGTTACTTGAATGGTACAATCTGAAACTGCCTTTTTGGTCCTTGTAGAGTAGCCCAACATTACAGTTAATAAAATAATTCAATTATTAACTTCCTAATAGTAATAATAATAAATATGGAATAATTATTTGTCTATGTTTTGTTGAATCTCTGCATTTTTTTTTGTTTTAAAAAAGATTTACCAATATGAACAGCTGAAGAAGCATTAGAGACCTTTATCATTATTATGTTGTGCACATATTGTAATTTTTATAATTAAAATTGTATTTAAGTGATTATATCATTGACTTACTTCACAGTCGTGCTTAGTATACTTCCACTAACTTTACAAACTACACAATTAAAAGTTCCCTCTTTTAGAAAAATTAATTTAAAAGTTATAAATTTCTTAATTATATTTTTTTTAAAGTTAATGGAAATGTACTAGATACCACTGTGAAGTAAGCCATTGATATTGTCATTTCAACAAATACCATTGGTTCTTCTATTCTATAAATTGATTATAGATTTCCTAAAATATTGAAGAATATAAACAGAATTCAAAATTTACTTATGAAGACCATCAATAACTAACTATCTTAGCTACAAAAGAATATAAGCCATTCTCCATAACTTGGAATTTTCCTCAATAAAATTGTTCCTAATACCAACTGAAACATATATTTGAGAAAAAGTAGCTTCTGAAAATCCTCGGCCAATAAATGACTTTGGTTATTATTCCAGTACTTTTAACAATTATGTTAGAGCTTATAACTTTTACACTATACACATAAAGCAAATTTATTAAATATTAAAATGATTGATCTTAACTGAATATGAAGATGGACGGGACTGTGGTAAAAAAAAAAAAAAGAACAAAAAATAGTTTTCAAATATTTCTTTTTCGACATTCCACCCCACTTTGCTAAGCTTCATCAGGGCTAAAAAAAAAGATACAAAACAACTAAAAATATGTTGACAGTGTGATATAATATGATGACAATAAAGTAAACTATGGTGGGGTTAAAAATTATGTAAATATGAGTAAAAAATTCCATAAAAATGAACAAGAAAAAATAAAAATAAGATGCACAACAATAAGTATGTATAAAAAATAAATAACAGAGTATTAGATTTAAAATGAACAGGAGCCGTAATGACATGTAAAAATAGAAAAGTAGATATAAAAGAAATTAAAAAAAACATAAATTGTACAATAGCCATTTCTTGCCTTTATTTATTTATTATAATTTTTATATTTATTTATTTATTCTTTCTTGGCTTTTAATTATTCTCATCTTATTTCCTTAGTTTTCTATCACTAATTATGTACAATTTTTTTTATTATTATTATTTCTCCTATAGCTACTTTTCTATTTTTATGTGTTCATAAATAACTCTCCTGTTCATATTAAATCTAATACTCTGTTATTTCTTTTTTATATATAATTATTGTTGTAAATATTATTTTTATTTCTTTTCTGTATAATTTTTAACCTCACCTTAATTTATTTACTTACCTCCACATCACACTAGCCCAATTGAAGACCTGTAGTGTGGGTCGAAACATTGGCCATTAATAAATTTTTGAAACTATTTTTTGTTTTTGCAAAAACAGAAAATATGCATACGACTATGAAACATTGGGATAATTAGAGATTATTATTATTAGTATTATTAATAGTTTCATTATTTTTAAATTAACTTTTTCTTTTGTAGAGAATGTAGTAAAAACTAAAAAAGCACCAATCAAAGATTTCTTAAGTTAATTATGATTCATAATTTTTTTATTTTTAACATTACTTTTATACATTTTACAATTTTAAAAAAGTTTAGGAATATCTTCTACTAGAAGAGTTTTATTCATGTAATTAGAACTTGTGAATGAAAAGATACTCTTCCTTGTTTTAATTATTTATTTCATATCATTAATAAACTATAACAATGTTTTGAGGTTGTCACCCCATCATCAAGTATCAACAACAAATTCATACAATACTTAATCAATATACCATAATTTCTTTCCAATTTTTTTTTTTAACTATTACCTTTTAAAGAAAAGTAAATTTTCTGAAATATGAGCCCTAATAGAGATATTTACTTTAAATAGTTTTTGAGATATAGCTTTTTAAAAAGCAACATTTCATAAAAATATTGTATGGGATATACTGAAAGATCAGTAGTTAGTGAATTTATTTTGAAAAATCTATATCTCAAAAACCATTTAATGTACAGATGTCTATTAGCACTCAAATTAAAGCTAGTTTAATGAGCTATAAAGTAGTTCATGATGTTTATCTTCGTAGGAGTAATAGTTTACATGAAATTTACTAAAATAAATTGATTTATAGTTGTTCGGACAAATTTTCATTTGCCAAATTTATATTCATATGTGAATATCATAAAAACTACTACCCCTACGAAGATAAATGTCATAAACTACTTTATAGTAAGTTAAATTTCCTTTATTTTGAGTATTGGCAGACACATGTGCCTCTTATGGATCTAGAGATATATTTTTTCAAAAATCCAACATTTTATACGAACAATTAGAAATTAACATTTTGTGAGTTTATTTTGTCAAATATCATAAAAACTACTACTCCTACAAAGATAAACATAATTAACTATTTTTTAGTAAATTTAACTAGCTTTAATTTGAACGTTGGCAAACATCTGTATGTCCAATGTTTTCTGAAATGTTTTTCATAGATCAAACTTATTGTCCGAACAACTATAAATTAATTTAAGATGAATGGAATATGAGCTTCGTCAGGGATATTTTGACGGAAGTCAAAGACAGTTCTCAGTCTGTCTTTGACTTCCGTCAAAACAGCCCTGCAACGTGGGGCGAAATGTTGGCTCAATAAAAATAGTATAATTATTTACTATTTGAGTTTTTTTTTACCGCTCCCGGACCATATTCCATTCATCTATACACACGGTCAATCATCAATAATCTTCCATAAATTAATTTATTTTAGCAAATATCATGAAAACTATTATTCCTACAAAGGTAAAGATCATAAACTTCTTTATAGTCCATTAACCTAGCTTTAATTTGAGTGCTAATAGACATCTGTACGTCTCATAGTTCCTGATATATAGATTTCTCAAAATAAATTAACTATTAATCTTTCAGTAGATTTTTAAGAAATTTTGCTTTTTTAAAAGCTGTATCTCGAGAACTATTGGACATAAATAGCTCTTTTAGGGCTAATATTTCAGCCCTTTATAATTTATAATAATATAAAATTTACTCTTCTTAAAAAAATGTGTTCTTAGGGTTTTATAGTTTTGTTGTTAGTTTTTAAGAAATAGAGCTGCAAATGAAAAATTAGTGGTTTTTAAGGTTTTGAAACAGCTGCCATTTTTTATTCCCCCTATCTATACTTGGCAGACTCAACAGTTTTGACTATTTGACTATACATAGTTTTCATTAAAGTAATCAAAAATTGGAGTGAAATAACTGCCTTTTTTTCTTTCCGGCTCTTGTACTAATTGTTTTGGCAACCTAATACGTAGTAGGAAGATAATTTTTTAAAATATTGTTTAAGTAAACAATTATGAATGAAAGTTTAAAGGTTTCTGAATGTGAGTTCAGATAAACTATTTGATCTAAAAGTTCAGAGAACAAAAAAAAAAAAGTTATAATTAATTTTTAATTTTTAAACAGATTCATGCCTATTCATAAGCTATGCCATTGTTTTATTAGAGGTGTACTATGGTTTCCTCTCAATTGTAAGTATTTCTTTTTTGTGACAGGGTCATGTTTGACATTCTCTGAATATATTCAAGAAATGAAGACAAAAAAAATCATTTATTCAAAGATATTAATTAAATCAAATAATACAAGAAATAAAAGTATAAAGGTATACTTTTATATATCAGGTAACAATTGTACTTATAGGATAAAACTTAATATAAAATAGGAACATCATTATACCTTCAGTGATAACAAACATAAAAAAAAGAACAGAAAATTTGTCTTATACTATAATTATAATAACTATTATAAGATCTGATAGACTATGATATTTGTAAATATCACATTAACGGAATACTAAAGTTCAATTAACTTATTCACGTCAAATTATGGAAATCATAATTAATTATTAATTATAATCAAACAAAAATTGTTTAAAATAGTACAGACATGAATTATGATTACATATCTGTATTTTTATAATTTTTTGGGTTCATTGAAACTTGAAACTTCATTGAATTTTAATGATATTAAAAATTTAAACGTTTTCATAATAGAAAGATATATATTACATCTTAACAACTTAAAAACTTTAGCAAAATCAACTTAGATATAATATAAATATAGAATGAAAACACACAAACTAAACACTTACAATTATTACAAAACTGATTCGACCAATTCTGCCATGTATAAAAATTATCGTTATACAAAAATATATATACAAAATCTTATCTTTTTAAAAAAATGGCACATCTGTTGCTTATAAAACATTTTTTTTTCTTCTATTATCACAATAAACTTCCAGTTGCGTACGAATTACAAAATAACTCTTCCTTTACAGATATTTACAAATGGGTTATAAGAGATGTAGCAATTGTCAGATATTTACAATCAGCAACAATAATATTGTTAGAAAACAATTGTTTCGATGGTAAAAGAAACATATATACATATATTTATACGCATAATGTATCTTCAGTAAAGAAAATAAATAATGGCTACAGTTCTATTTTAGTTTCTATGGGGGAAGATAAGGTTTACTAATTTAAATTACAAAAAGTAAAGTGGTACTAGTCGTTTAAAGTAGAAACATGACTTGTATCCCACTGGAAGATTTAGATCATAAGTTGGAGTTAATATTATTGCATAGCAAGAAATTAGGCAGGAATGTTTCTGTTAAATTACCTTTTAAAAAAAGTAAGAAAAAAAGATTAATCTTATATGAAAAAAAAGTCAAATAAATCATAAAACTAAAAAAAAAAAATTAATAAAATGCTACAACAGTTTGAGAAAATTCCTCAAAAAAACAGTTCAAAATTCATAAAAAAAAAAAAAAAAAAAAACCTTGTAAAGGAATATTAGCAGATTGGAACAGTTGATAGAAGGCAGAATATGTGCCGAAATTATGAAAAGAAAAAAGTAATTGTTGAAGCTTGGGAAAATATTGAAATAAAATTAAGTCTACTCTACTGAAATATATAATCTCAACGGATGTTGACCACCAAGAAGAATTTTTATACTATCATATTGGCAGAGTTCGTCTAGAAAAAATTGGAACTCACAGGTTTGATAACATTTTGAATGAAACAACAAAATTGTATTATGATATGAACATCAATAAAAATATGAAATTTATAATTTTATTACACTTAGTGTATTAATAACTTTTCCTATTTTTTTTTTCATGTGGCTTACAAGCCATGTCAAATTTAATACAACTCGATACCAGCAACTACGGTAAAATAGAAAAGGAAGAAAACTAATGAAAATAAAATAGAAAGGTACCATAAAATATAAAATAATAATAAATTGTAACATATAATAATCTATTTAAGTACGCAGAAAAGTTATTTGTAGGCTTTTGGACAGAACTTAAAATTTATTGAAATTTGTCATAGTCAAATAAATTTTAAGTATATTCATTAAAAAAGAAAAATTAAATAGATAACATAAATATGTTTAAACTGAACAACTAATATTTCTTTACTTATAAATTACATATTAAAGGTAACTTTTTACCAATACTTTATCAGTGAAGAAATTTAAGGATTTAAAGTAGCTCTCAATAATCTAACAATATTATTTACAATTATATACACAATATAATTAAAAGTAACATCATTACATTCTATAATGATAACGCACCTAAAGTTATAATACAGGTATGTTATAAGGAAAATGAAATAATTATACCATAACATGCTCAGTTGAACGCTGAATCACTCAATCCATTTCACATATTGTGTTAATATTAAAAAATTAAAAACAATTCAAAGTTCAAACGACGCTTCTCATTCAGTTTTTGGCATCAATTTATAAAGCGTTTGATCAAAATTTGAAATTTGTTTTTGAATATCTTCTACTTCATTTTCCAAATTGAACATATTTTCTTTTGCTTTTTCAAAAGCTTTTTTTGCTTCTTCATAAGATTTTTTGGCTTCTTCTGCAAATTTTCTCTTTTCGACTAATCTAACAATGGCTTGGGTACGTTTTTCTCTGATTGAGTTTATCAATTGGTCTTTCTGGCTAGTGGTAACGAGTTTTCCCTATAAAAAAAAATAAAAATTATTTATGTAGCAAAGATTTTGGTTAATTTATAAACGTATAAATAAAAAAAAATATGAAGGAGATGGTTGGGGGTGTGGTAAAAAAAGGAACAAAAAATAGTGAACAACTATTTACTTGGCAACTTTTTGCCCAACTTTGTAGACCTTCATCAGGGCTAAAAAAGATACAAAACAAGAAATATTTTGACAACGTAGGATAATACCATACAAAAAAGTAAACTAAGGTGGGGTTAAAAATTATATAATTATACATTAAAAGAAAATGATATAAAAATGAACATAAAGACATAAAAATAAGATGTACAATAATGAGTATATATTGTAATAATTTTAAAAATATTAAAAAATAAAATAAAAAGAATCTTTGCTCGATTTATAACTTTTTTCAAATATAAGAGATAATTGGGTTCTAATTAAGAACTTTAATATCAAATAGATAATATAGTTTTATTATACAAAAAGACTCTTAATTTTATTATATAAAAAGAGAGAGAGACTCTATATCTCAGGGCGGGTTACTAGCAATCAGAATACAAGCACTTTTACAATTAACTTAATTAAATTAATATCTCTGTTACAATTGTATATTAAATTTAGTTATAACCAAAACTAACCAAGCTCTACGATTTTCTTGATTCCTAGTGTTTTCTTTGTTCTTCTATTGTTGTGGCGTCCAAAATGGCTGTTCACAAGTTGCCTCTCTCCTAACAAAATGGCTTCCAAGCTTTCCCGCTTCCAGCCGAAGTACGTCCTCTCACCAGGCAATCCAAACTCAAAGTCCATCTCCTCTCCGCTATCTTCGATGTTTACTGATCAATCCAAAATAATCGATTTTGTTACAATCGATCCGCTTTACTTGCCATGGTTTATGATGTGAACAGTCTGTTGACAATTGTTTTGTTTTTCTATTTCATGTTTGATTTTTCTTTTTCTATAATTACTGTATAGAAACAACAAAGGTTGAAAAACTTCAGTCCATCTTAACACAAACAACCCAACGAACACTTTGGAAGGACGTGCACCGCCATCTTTCTTGTTTAAAAAAAATAACGTATTTCTTTTAGACAAAGAAAACTAGTTAGCTTGCTTTTTGTATAAACAAAACACATTAATATTAAAATAATACATAAAATAAAACATATTAAAACCCTTTATACATCAAAATATATTATTTACTCAAAAAGAGCATATTACAATATATAACTTATATTATTAAAAAAATAATTTATATTATATTTATCTTAACGCTTTCTTAAGACTGGTTATATTACTGTTTAAATAAAGTAAATTTTATCCAATTTTAGTCTCAAAACAATTTATATTTCTTTAAAAGTCTGACGTATCGTCGGCTATCCTCACGGACAATCTTAAATTTTAGAACTATATCAGTTTTAAAAATCTTTATGCAGTTATTAAAATTTTATTTAGCTATATTCAGCTCAGGTCATTAATTTCAGTTCATAATTAGCTTATTTTGTCAATTCTTCTTATTAAATTAAAAATTAAAACTTTTAATCACAGTTAATTTTCACTATTATAATTTATCACAAGATAAATTAGATTGTTTACAAAATAGAAAGAAAGTTCTTTTGCCTAACTTAACTTTATATTTCTTACTTTATTCTATATTCATATTACTTTGTGCCATTCCATTATATAACTTTATATTTTTATTTCCTCATTTATGTTATTTTACTTACATATTTAATTAAGCTTATTTATTATTTAATTAATTAATTTAATAAAGCTATATATACGTTTTATTTTTCATTACTTTCTTTTTATTCTGTGCAATTATTTACTTCAATCATTCTGTATATACATATCAGTGGAGGCCAAGAAGTCGATTGTGAGGCCAATTTGGGTTGATCGCTGGTCGCTCGCAATATCTAGAGTGGGATTCCGTGTACCACAGACTTAGAAGCGATTGTAGGAGACAAAACTTTCAAGCAATAATAGTACCAGACATATTTCATATGGATCCAAAGTTAATTATTGTCCGTGTTATTTTAGTTCCCCTGGATGTTAGTTTTTTGGCCTTTTTAATAATTACTGTTGTTGTTTACATAAGTAGATAAGCCATATATCAGTATTTCAATGCGATGTGTACTCAGCGAGCTATTGATAGATTAACAAAAAGTAAGTCATATTATTCTTTCCTGATGCATTTTCCTGGCCCCAAAAAACGTGAAAGTGAAATATTAAAATTGAATTATCAGCCATACTGTGTAACTTTATAACAACTTTTTCATATTCATGAACCAATAGTACAACAACCTATACATTGCAGTTGATAAAAAAATTAAATTGCATATTAAGTTTGCAAAAATCTATCATAAAAAAGTGTCAGAAAATTGAATTTTTTAGGTACGGATGCTGCTATCGAAAGTTGAGTCAGGAAACTTATTTTCTTCATGAGTCTATATCTCAAAAACTTAATAAGTGATTTTAAAAATAAAAAATGGTTTTGAATATATATCTTACTTGTCCACCCATACCTCACTGGAATGCACCTGATATTGAAACACAGTGTATAAACATAGTACACATTTCACACCCCTTCTTCCCCCTTAGACTACTCCCAGTTGATTGTGACACATGCTTATAAACGATAGGTGATTTTTTATCACAGTCCAAATAGTAGATTTTAGAAAAATATTTAGTACAAGAGCCCAAGAGAAGAAAAAAGGCAATTATCTTACCCCAATTTTTGATTACTTTAATGAAAACTATGTATAATTACTAGTCAAAACTGATGAGTCTGCCAAGTATTGGTAGAGGGAATAAAAAAAGGCGGCTGTTTCAAAGCGATAAAATTTTTCATTAGGAGCTCTATATCTCAAAAAGTGGGAACAACACAAGAAAACCTAAGAGAATGTCATTTAAAGAACAGTAAATTTGCTGAAATATGAGCCCTAATAGAGTTATTTACGTTAAATAGTTTTTGAGATATAGCTTTTTAAAAAGCAACATTTCAGAAAAATATTGTATGGGATGTACTGAAAGATCAGTAGTTAGTGAATTTATTTTTAAAAATCTATACCTCAAAAACCATTTGACGCACAGATGTGTATTAGCGCTCAAATTAAAGCTAGTTTAATGAGCTATAAAATAGTTCATGATGATCTTACTTATCCACCCATACCTCGTTGGAATGCACCTGATATTGAAACACAGTGTATAAACATAGTACGCATTTCACACCCCTTCTTCCCCCTTAGACTACTCCCAGTTGATTGCGTCGCACGCTTATAAGCGATAGGTTAAACTGTTCAATACTTAATAAACTGTTTAACCTATCGCTTTGAACAGCCCTGCAAAGTGGGACGAAACGTCGGACATTAAATACTTAAAAACTATTATTGCTTTTTTTAACCGCAACCCTGACCATCTTCTTCATATATTTTTTATTCATTGGTTGTTATCTTATTTTTTGTTCTTGGCCCTGATGAAGGCTGGAAATTATGGCCGAAATGTTGGCACTATTAAATAAGTTTTTTAAACTTATTTGTGTTATTTACTGACCACACCCCTAACCATCTTCTCCTCGTATATATTATCCACATTCTCATCATTATTTTATTTTACCAAAATAAGAATTAAAATAACACAAACTATTGGATCTAAAATGAACAAGAGACGTAATAATACGTAAAAATAGAAAAGTTAATAAGAGAGAAATAAAAACAAAAAATTTTACACATTTAAAGGTAGGAAAATTGAGGAAGAAAGATCAGACTTAAAGTAAAGAAAGAATAAATAAAAACATAATTGTTTGAGAGTGGTTAATATTAATAATAACATAACTTCAAATGATCCATTTACTCTCAACAGTTTATTTTAATTTTCCAACATTTCGGCCTTAGGCCATTATCGAGGAGGGAAACTAAAAATTGTTTTCATATTATTACCATATTACTCCCTCACACACAACACTGATACTTCTGAATATAATTAAATTATTGATGTCATAATTCATTAAAAAACATTTTGCACTTACAGGCCAATTACCCATGTCATATAATCTTCAAAATACAAACAATTATCAGAATAATATCATAACAGTTTCCTATTAAAATTGTATTAAATGACTATTTACTTACAGAAATATATAATCTCAATGCATCCAAAACTATTTTTTAATTTAAAAAATTAACAAATTGTGCTTAACGTATCTGTCCTGGGGAGGACGTGACGGCTGTGCAGGTTGGGGCGCAGGTCCCAGTGGGCTTGGTTTGGAACGTTGTGGGTTCGATTCCCACCTGGAGCAGTTAAACATTCATTTTTCGGCGGTCGAAGAATGAATCTTGACACTCCCACCTTGGTTAGTATGCGGCGGCAACCTACGTAGCCGTCAGGGGTTGGAAAAAAGAACCACTAGCTGGACTTGTTCCCCCCACCAAATAAAATACCAGTACCAGTAATGTATCTGTCCTGAACAAACTACATTCAGTAGCAAATTCTGCCATTCACAAGGAGAGATTTTTCTAATAAATGATTTAGCTTTCCAATATTTAAATAAAAATTAGTCAACTAACTGTTCAGAAGCTTAGGTAGATCTATCACGTGGCTAAAAATTGTTGAGTAAACATAAGCTGTTATTCAGTGCTGATTGGGTTTCATTAATATAAATGGTCCCACCAGCAAGGTTAAGAGTTTAAATGTACCTAGATCCATTCTCAAAAAATTAATGCTTCTTCTTTGATTCTCCACAGCTAGTTCTTGAAGCAAATTTTGATTTTATCCTCTTCACTTCATGCCGAGCAATCCATGGTTTGACAAACAAAAGTTTTTTTTTCTTTTTTTCTTTCTGTATTTAAGTCACAATGATGGTATGCAAATTTGCATACATAAGCTACAACTGCATCCACAGCAATAGTAAACCTAACATTTAACATGTAAGCCTTTCTTTGATGTATAACTTTTTACAACTTAAAAATAAATTTTATAAAATATCATCAAAGAACTTCTTAAGTACTGGTCTAACAACTCTCTCTAATAATACTAATTTCCCCTCAGTTTTTCTTCTTTATGCTAGCGTAACTCATAGCTTAGAAATGTGTCAGTTATAACATGAATATCTTAGGGTGGACCTTATAATAGACAAGCCTATAAAATATAACAAACTTTACAATGATGTGTAGATAGTTAACCATGAATTATGTATATGAGGAGAAGATGATTGGGAATGCACTAAGCAAGGAACACAAATAAGTAATAACTTATTTATTAGTGCCAACGTTTCGGCCAGAATGTCAAGTCTTCATCAGGTCTAAGAACAAATAACAAAATAACAACCATCATGAATAAGAGGAATTACAGGATGATTAAAAATAAGAAAATAACTAACATTATAGATATTTAAATAGTGTTGAAAGATATGTATCGTCTAAGTATTATAAGAAGAAAAAGGCTGTATGAGAAAAGTAATATTAAAATTAATTGAGAGGAAAGAACAAAAAATAAAGTAACTATGAAAATCTAGTTAGTAAATATATGTATGAAATGAAAATTATTTAAACTAACATTATAAAAAAGTAGGAAATTTTCATCACTTTATTTTGGATAATTTTCATTTTGTGTATATATTTATTAGTGTGTTATATATGTTAGTTGTTTTCTTATTTTCTAATCATTCTGTAATTATTTATTATAGTTATTTTTTCTTAGCCCTAAAGAAGGCTCGAGATCTGGCTGAAACGTTGGCAAGTTATTACTTATTTGTGTTTTTCACAGATTGCATTCCAAATCATCTTCTTCTTATATAAACAAAATTTACAATCGAAGAATTACATAAGACACAAATAATGAGTTATGATTTACTCACATCGATTAGCCTGGCGTTGGGCACCGGCCTCGTAACTTTAATTATTACTTTCTTTTCCTTTGTCATGTTGATTAGCTGGTCAGCTTTGATGGTGATGATTTTCTGCCCGTTTGGTTTTGTAAACAATTTTGGCAATTCGTCCGTAACTGGTTTGGGTAATATTTTAACAGGTCTACTGATAATTGAAGGAAGCACTTTTACCAATGGTGAAGTTGTGGTTGTCGTATTGTTGGTGGTGACAGTGGAAGGTTTCGAAAAACTTAAAGCAAGCTTTCCAGCTTCTGGAAAAAATTATAAATAATATATTAATATTGTTATTGTAATATTAAAAAAAATTATTTATAAAAAATAATAATAATTTTAATAGTTTTTTACTTTTCTCATATCTAAAGTATAGCTTAGGTTCAAATGAAAATCTTTAATATTTAACAGATAGGAGAATTTTTATTTTTAATTATATATAATATAGAATCTTAATCTCAGGGCGGGTTTCTAGGCAATCAGAACATACATTCAGCTACTAATGACACTGAATTAAATTATTTATTAGCTACTTTTACAAATATGCTTCAATTCTATTTTGAGCAACTCTAACCAATTACTCTATGTCTTCGTTCTCAACAAACACTGACTAACTGTAAACAAAACATTTTGTCTTCTTTCCCAAAATGCTATATCTAAAGTTCAACAAAAGATTCTCTTCACCTTCCCTCTCAGGAGACGTCCTCTCACCAGGCAATCCAAAACAAAGAGTCCCTTATTCTTCTTAGGTGACTCTTCGATGTCTTCTTTTTTCAAGACGTCTACCACTGAGAGTAGCTAAGGGATCTTCAGGACATCCATCTCCTCCATCGCCTAAGCAACGAATGAATTTCCCCAACCGTGATCTTTCTCTCGATGTTCTATGTAAACATCGATTGCAGCACAATAGTTTTAAGTTTTTCCTTTATGAATAATTTTCTTTAATACTTGTTTATAACTTCTTCAATTTACTGTAACTACAATTATGATAGGAAGTTAAATAAAGTTTAAAATCCTGGACGTTGGCTCGATAACGTTGGCTCATTAAAATAGTATAATTCTACTATTTGAGTTTTTTTGTCCGCACCCGGACCATATTCCTTTTAACTTAAAGTTTAAAATATTTGTGTCTGCTCAAAATGGCCACGATTCAACGGACTTTACAAAAGACATGTGCCGCCATCTTCTTTGTTTTGAATAATGATCTTTTCACTCCACATTTGACTGAACAAAATTGGTTAGCTTTCTTTTTGGTTGAACAAAGCAAATAAACAATAGTGAAATGATATACATAAAACAAAAACATAACCAAAACCATTTATAAATAAACATAACTATTGATTAGAAAAGAGGATATTACAATACATAACATAAAGAAAGAATTTAGGAAATAATTCTCACTTTAAAGCAACATTTATACCAATTAAGTGAACAAGTATTTAATAAACAGTGGTTCTCATTACCAACAGGGAGACAGTTAAAGCACCCTCCTATTTACTATTCTGATGAACAGCATATAGTAGGCGTCGGGAAATGGAATCTGAGGACAGTTCTAGTACAAACATTACTATACATGATATAGGGCTCATAGCAGATTTTGTCCAGAATCGCCAGCAAGCTGCAGTGGAATGGGAAGCGGAACTAGACAGAAAGGGCATAGTTATCAATGCCAAAGTGGGCGAGAACCTGAGGATATGCAGATCTATCTAACAGGATTAAAAAAGCAAACAACATATATTATGAAATTTGCAAAACTGTTGATGGGAAACGGGAGGTTGAGAAAAAAGTAAAACTATAAATCTTCAACACAATTTACCTTCCCATCCTATTATATGGAAATGAGAGCTGGGTTCCTCAGAAACATTTAAGCAGTCACAGTAGTAGAAATAAAATATCTTGGAAGAGTAACCGTGCAAACTCGGAGATATCTCACAAGAAATAATAGAACAAGAGAGGATTTAGGAGTGAAACACCTAACCGAGATCTTGGAGAAAAAACAATTAAAGTGGTTCAGCCATATAGGTCGAATGAGGAAAAATCGGGAACCTCGCAATTCCGTCGAGGCCTGACTAACTGGCAGGCCAAGGATGTCATGGTTGTATCTAATTATCCCACTGGGAGAGAAGAGAGGAAAGCGGCTGGAGTCCATGCAAGTAACCGAGACGGATGGCATGGCATGCTTGGAATGACACGGCACCTCCATGCTGAAAGTCCCAAAGGAGAAAGGGAAAGAAGATTCTTATTACCAACCCCTGATGGCTACCTAGAGGTTACCGCCTCCTAAACCCGGAGAGGGAGGGAGTCAAAATTCATTTCTCATGAGATAAATATTTACTCCCTTAGGTAGGAATTGAACCCATACCATTCCAAACCAGGCACTTCTGAATTCTTATCCCAATGTGCTCGACCATTCCAGCCTCTATGGGTTTTATTAAGGTAAAAATTTAAATGCTGGCAAGTGTTTAGTTTGCACCTATAAGTTGGTTTCATTTCATAAATAAGTCAAAACTATCAATCATGTAGTTTGTTAGTGGTACAATTTCACTGATTTGTATTTTTGTACTTTTTAATGTCTAAGATATTACTAGTAGCTGTCTCCATTATGAGACTAAAATTATTAGTATTTGTACTCATTTTCAAGTTAGATTAGTATTGTATTGATAAGTATTATGAACTAATAAATAAAATAGGGTCCTGGTAGTAAATGGAAACAGAAAATCAAGGTGTTATGTTTTTAAAATTAAAATAAAATTCAAGTATCCATTACCTGTAAGCTTAATGTTTTGACCTCTTTCAACAGCCGACGAAACCACAGTTCCATTATCAGGCTCCAACATGGTGATGCCATGTTCTTTCAGCATCTGTATAGCATCTTGTTTATCGTTTTGCACTGAAAAAAGAAAAAATAAAATTACAAAATAATAACAACCCCACGATGACCAAAACTTTAATGCAGCATTAGATATGTGAGATCAGAAATGGACATTTATGACTTTATTATTATAGTCACAGCTTTGAGCAATACTCCCCTCATATCTTCCAAACACATCACCTCCTGCCACTAATTATGATTCAAAGAACCATATAAACTTCATTTGTATGCATTTAGATCTCAGATTGTTGTAAAATTCTCTTAATTTTAACATCTTTAAATAATGATGAAAAGTTTTTGCAAAAAACTCTTCATATAAAGATCCTCTACAAAAAAGAAAGATAGAATTACTTACCACCATTAGTAAAAGGTAGCATCTTCGGTTTCTCATCATTGTCTATGAGTTCGATTTTAGTGTCGACGTTTTCACTCTTTTTATTTAGAATAATGCCAAGTCCGATCTTCCTTCTCTTTGCGACCATTTTTAATATTTCTGTAAGATTATAAAAACAACTATATATCTAAATTGATAAAAATTTTAATTATAAAATCAAAATAATAATTTTTATTAATAATAATGATTTTATTATTTGTTCTTTTCTCTCAGTTAATTTTAATATTACTTTTCTCATACAGCCTTTAACACTATTTATGTTTCTATATAGGGTTATTCATTATCTATAGTTTAACATGTTACAGCATTTAACATGGTTGAGAGTCTGTTACTAGGTCTATTAAATGGGGAATGAAGTCATGCAACAGACCAACTGGGCTCGTAATGTTTTGTTTGTTGTGTTAGGTTACTTGCTCGTAACTTGTGTTGGTATTGTTTTGGATGTTTTTAAAACTAATAAAGCAATGGATGACAATAATAATAATAATAATAATAATGTAATGCCAGTTGTCAATTAGCTCATCTTGATTCTCTTCCTCGCAAGTTAGAAGATCAACAAGACACTCAGTTGCCAAACTTTCACACAACTTCTACTTTTCACTTACTTTAGGCATGTTGTAATAAATTACTTTAATCAAAACTTAGAAGTAAACAATAACATGAAGTTTTGGAAGAAAAGGTTATAAAAAAATTTGCTCAGAAAATCCGCTAGGAGCTCTTAATGCATTTAACATTTATCAAGACTTAAAATAGGACTGCTCACAATCCTATACTTTACTACATTTAACATGGTAAAACATTTTACATATAACACAATACCATGAATACCACTTATGTTAGTTATTCTCTAAGCATTCTGTAATTCCTTTTATTCATCATAATCGTAATCTTGTTTTTGTTCTTAGCTCTGAAGGCCTGAAATATTGGCACTAATAAATAAATTTTTAAATTTTTTGACCTCACCCCCAACCATCTTATTATCATTTATATAATACCTAATTATTATTATTATTGGAGCGACAGACCATAGAGGTCCAAGGTCTTGCGCGATGTACATAGGAAATACATCACACATCTCATGACGAGGTTTTCATAGGGTGGGTTCGTCACTCCCACGCCTATTTTTGTGAGTGCCACCCATTGGCTTAAGAGCCTCACAAATGCCCGGGGGGGAGGTTGTGAGTGAGTATTGCATATTTATATGCTTGAAAAAATTCTGGGTAGGGCCGGGGACTCGATCTCGTAACCTTCAGGCTGGGAAGGACGACCGCTCAACATCGGCGAGCCACCAGTAGAGGAGGAAGCTGACCCAGACTGAGACCAGGAGGGCTGGACCAGCCTGGTAACTGCAGGAGGCACCCAGGCGGATGCGCACCAGGAGGACCTACAGAACGGATGCAGATGACAAGGTGCAGCTCCATCAGTAAGGTGCTAAACCTAGTGCTGGGCTGCACCACAGTAAAAAATTAAATAAAAGAAGAAAAAAAAAAAAAAAAAGAATTGGTAATCTTTGGGAGTAGTGGCATGCGCAATCCCCAGCGCACTAGCCCACTGCTCCCGCACCCCGTATGCCAGAAATGGCAAGGGAGGGGGATATAAAAAAAAAAAAAAAAAAAAAAAAAGAAAAGGTAGACTGGCGTGTTATGACTAACCGTGACCTCCATGTAATACCTAAAGTAAATTGATATTTTAATGGAATCAATAATACAAAAACTGAAAATAGTTTGTCATTTTTTGAAGTTTTATGGTCGCTGTTATAAAAAAAATTTCCAAGTTTAATTTTAACTCAAAAAGTAGCTTAAAGGATTCTTGTATTTCATATTATTTTATTATAAATTAAATTAAATTACCTCCACCACCACCGACACCTGCAGATGGTTGGTTATTCCCATGATCTTCGTGCCTGATTCTCTGACTCTCTTTCCTCTTTAAAGAGATTCTCAATGATCTTTCTTGAGGAGATATAGTTTTCGCCTCCTAAAAATCAGTAATGATTTGGTGGTAAAATAAGAAAAACAAATAAAAATCGAAAATATTAATAAATAAATTTAGAATATAAGTAACAAAAAATAAGTGTCTATATGTGATGGGGTTTAGTTTTTGCATTAAATTAAGGCAAAAACAGCATAGAAGCCTGTTCACACGGTAATAGTTTTCAGCTATTGGAGCAACTACCAACCATCAAGCTCACTGTTGTGATAGTTGCCATTTTAACAACATTTATTGTCATAGCGAAAAATGTTTATAACCTCATCAAAAGTAATTTTAATTTTTCTGACTCTATCAATAGGTGAAGATTAGGTCTGCTGTCACTGTGTGGACAGGAAACTGTAATACTGTCACTTTCATGATAGTACTAAAATGGCAAAACAATTCCATGGGATGCAAAAAAACTAAAGAGAAAACTACTTGATAGTTTATCGACAATGAATATATAATTATATAAATAATATAAAAGATGAAATAAGGAGTCAATCTAACCTCAATAAGTTTTATAATTTCATAATATGAATGGTCTTCAGCGATGTCCGCAGGGCTTTTTCCAAATTTGCTGGCTGAATTATATGCAGCACCATAATCAAGCAATAATTTCACTATTTCCTTACTTCCGCTGACAGCTGCCCAATGTAATGGTGTCATCCTTATCTTAAAAATAATAATATTAAAAATAAGTCATTATAATTACACCAAAAATGTAAAATTCTATAATCTAATTACATTTACATTAGTGTAACCACAAAAAATTTGGTGCGGTGTGCGCATCACATAACTTTGACTCACCACCCTACATACTTCCTTAAGTTCTCTGTAGATTAATGGGCTTGTGTTAAATTTATCATTTTTTGGTGATTTATGAAAACATAATCTAAAAAAAAAATATATACATCAATTTTTCTGCTTCTATGGAAATTCGTATTTTAGAGTTTCTTGAAGTGGAAATAACAAATAAAATCATACATAAAGACCTTATTGTTCCGTATGTAACCGATCTAGCCCGAACCAGATATCAATCCTTCCATTATAATCTCCCTAACCACCTAAACCCACTAGTTTCTAACCTTGCTTCCTCTTCCATTCCTGACAATCCTCCAAGGCGCCTGAAAAGAAGATGGCCACCTGCCCAGCTAATGCAAAACATCATTAGAGTGCTACCAATGGGTAGTTTCTCTACACGCCTGTAACACTCCATTTTAATTGAGATAAAATTAACTAAACGTATTATAATGTACAGTTGTAAATATCAATAAATAAATAAAAAGTTTTGTTTCTACCAAGCATACAAGAGTTTAACAAAAAATAACGAAGCTATAATGCAATCGGGAAAGATTGAACGGTCTAGGCTTTTCCCGTTTGAGTCGGATGTTTCTATTTTTCTTCAATAATTATACATGAAATTCTATAATATTTTGTATTTATAAATTTGTTTTTATTATTGCTAGCAATGAAAACCTTTTAGATTTTTTCAAATAAACAAAATTAAAGATATTTTAGGGAAAGATTTTTAAAAATTCATCATTTAAACGCTCTCAGACTATTTCAACGAGGATAAGACCTACCTGATATTAAAAAACATTAAATTCTAAATTTCCATGGCGTGTTTAGTCAATATCATTAGAGTGGTTGAAAAATATTGTTTTAATCAAATATTATTAACTAACTTTAGCAGTTTAATTTTGATTTAATATACCACAAATATATATTTATAAAGACATTAAATGTCTAGATAATTAAATTAAAAAGCTTTTGATACAAATTCTAGACTATGAATGAATTTATAGGTTATGTAGTACTACTTATATGAATTTTTATCATCTACCACTTACATTGCTGATATTATGTTTTCTTTCATTTCTCCTATCTTTATTTTCTTCCTTTTTATTATGAAAATGAAATAAATCGAATACCATAGCCGACAAATTTCAAAAGAACAAAATAAACATGTGGATAACAACATTTATTACTTCCTTTGTTTGCCAAGCATAAGTACAAGTCTTGGATTTGCGGTAAGTGGCAAATAAGAAGATCTAGCATTATACACATTACTTAGACAGGTTCTATAGTAGAATAAATTTTACCTCAAAATAAAAGTATTTCTGATAATTACCATATCACGTGCATTAACGTCTGCACCAAATCCTAACAATAGTCGGGTGATTTCTAAATGTCCTTTTTGACAAGCAACATGTAACGGGGTCCTATCCACCTTATTCCTAGCATCTGGAGATATACCGGATCGTAAAAGCAATTCTGTTACATCTATGTAGTTGTAATGAGCCGTCCAATGGATTGGACTCGTTCCTACCTGAAAATTTAAAGATAAAGTTAAAAAAAAGTTTTAGAATAATCTAACTGAAATAAAAAAAAAAATTAATGAACCACAACTTACCCAGTCAGCTGTGAAAGGTGCTCCAGCAGCGACTAAGAGTTTAATTTGATCTCCATTTCCTAATTTTGCCTCCGAAAGAAGTTGCCGACCGAGGTCGAGCAAATTAGTATCTTTGAGGCTCTTGGCAGCATTATAAGAAACAATTTCCTGAAAATACAAAAATATGTGTTATATATGTATTTTTACATCCATTTATCTATATTTTAAGTCTAAAGTCACACATAACATCCATTAAAGAATGGTGACACAACTGGAGAATCAAAATAAATCCCATCAGATAACCTTTACTCTTCGTCGTAAACCTCTATTCTCCTGCCCTACAGTATCTTTTTTAAATATCCCACAAAAACCTGTTGAACAGATTCGCTACTTAGGACCCCATCTTGATAAGAGACTTACTTTGAATCCCCATACTAAACTGAAACGACAAGAAACTGCTCAAAAATTCCCATTACTACAACGCCTACTTCACAAATGCTTTGAACTTCCCATTTACTACAAAAAACTCTTATAATGATAATCAGACCAATTTGGACGTACGGAATTGAACTTTGAGACTGCACCAAACCATCATATCCCTTGATGCTTTGTTTAGTTGATATTTACCAACAAAGATTTTCATTGTTATAATAAATAATTTAATTCAGGTGATAATAAATAAAAATATATATATTCCAACCACTTTATTCATAAAAATTATACATTAACATTCATATTAAATGTTGTTCAAAGTGATTACCTTAAGGCAGGCTCGGGCATTGGATATGTGTTAATGTCATGCACTCCCGATCTGACACCACTGGAGTTATTTTTTCGGAGTGACATAAAACAGAAAGTCTGTGCAAGCCACCGGGCCATGACCATAATTTTTATGAAGATGGATCATTAAAACTTACTAAAAAATGACACTTATCTAGTGCTGCTGTAAAATAAATACGTCCAGCCTATCTTAATGCTCAAGCTAATCACTTTGAACAAAATTTAATAAGAAAGTTGATGTTTACATTTCATTAATAAAGTAGTTGGAACAGAAATTAATTTATTTATTATAACATAGTTTCCCATAAAACGCATAATTTTTGAGTCATGTGAAAATTAAATTTGCTTTTATTCATAATCTTTTTCCTGAAGGTTTATGCTATATAAAAAAAGTTAAGGACCTTAAAGTAGAAGATAATCATAACACAGATACTCAAGTTTAACGATAAACCACACTTTTTTATAGATTCAGGAGGTTCTGAAAAATATAGGTCCGCTAAAAACAGCTCATTAAAAAAGTTATCCAACTACAACACTCCCCTTAAATAGGTGATAAAGAAGTTCAATCAAAGTTTTCAACTATTAAATAGAACAGATAAAATAAAAAGATACAGAGAAGGTAGATACAATAAAACAAAAAAAGAGTGACATCAAACTAGACAGGTGTTAATGTGAAGGCATACAAAGTATGAAAACTTAAATGAAATAATAAAGAGGATAAAGATAAATATAAAAAAAAACTATTAACTAACATAAAAAAAGAATAATGAATTGATACTTCAGAATATATATTATTGAAAAGATCAATTAATTAAATTAACTAGTGAAATATAATAAGTATCACTGTTATTAATAACGAACTGGTAAATTAGTAATATTGAGGCAGTAGCTTAACTAGCTCTGATGAAGACATACATTGTGGGTCGAAGCATCGGAAATAGATAAATATTTGAAAACTATTGTTCTTCTTTACCATAGCCCTAAACATCTCCTTCAAATTCACTGAGGGCCAATCATCTATTTATAATAAGAAAAATATTTCAATTGCAAAACAGTAGGAAGAAAAATAGTCCCATGGGATGTGATACTCCCATCCTTACTCGTGTATCAACACTCCCTTTAACTATAGTAACTAAAAAATTTAGAAAAATCATTCCTGAATTTATTTTACTATTTAAATGTTGTTTATTGTAACTCGATTGTGTAATTTAAATAAAAAGAGGTATATAGTGATTGTCCCAATGATTTTATAAAGTTTGTGATTGTAATTAGTAAAATTACAGTGTAATCGCTATTAATTTACTTAATTAATATTTATTTATTAAGATAGATTCACTTGATGAACAAGCAAAAATTTTCTTTATAAGAACAACTATAAGAAATTTTTTGACAATTAAATTATAAAATTTAATTAATTTTTTTTAAAAATTGAATGCATATTGAGAGTAAACAGTTATTCTTCTCAATATCAGGAAAACTCTTCATTATAATATTCAGAGCATCCATCATGCAGTTTAGAAATGAAAATTCCAAGAGTTGAGTTGTCAAGTCGAACAGAGACACTAAACGTGATCGAAACACCATAGAGAATTAGAAAAAAGTATAAATATATATATATATCCCTCAGGAATTCTTTCGTAATCTTATAAGTTATTCACCACAGAATGTAAGCCTTAATAAATCTAAGTGTAGAATTGTAATAGAAATACAAATTTTTAAACAAAGAAATTATTATTCAATATTAATGTTATATTCAGTTAAGTTTTAATTATATTCATAATTTATTACATATACCTTCTGTTTTTAACAGTAAAATACTGTGAAAATATAAATAATTAGTTGATCGGTAATTGGAACAAATAATGAAGAGTTACCGCAGTTAGATGAACTCAGCCAAATTATAACTGACAAGTTAATTATGGAGGGTATTTGCATAAAATTATATTTTTATGGATCAATTTGAAGTTAAATATGTGTTGTTAAAATAAAATGAAGACATGATTTCAAAATTTATCAATTAATCAATAATGTAACATAAATATTAAAATATTATTGTAAGTATACTAAAGCTTTTTTTTTAAAAGAAAAAAATACGTTTATTTAATTATTAATAATGAGAATGAAACTAAAACAAATATCTATCACATATGAGTAAATATCGCCTGATCTCATGACTTCCATGATGAAGTTATACCTGAATTGATTGAACGGTGTCCATATTTTCTTCTTTCAATGTCACAATCCCTTGCATTATCTTCTTTTACAACTCTGACATTCCACTTTGATAATTATCTGAAAAAATTAACAAAACAAGAAATAAATAAAAAAATTCCTTCTAATAGTTTCGAGAGAGGTGTTATAACCTAGACATTTGTTTACATCCTGAACGAGGGCAGACTGAAATAAATATAGGAACAATATACCTTCATATTGGTTTAGACAAACGAAGGAGAAGATAAAAAACATTTATTAGGGACATCTTAAGATATTTGACATATTAAAAATACTTAACAGGATGTTTTCTAAGAGTAAACTAACTTCCTGTTTCCTGTAAAATATAACGGAAGTCTTTTAAAAATAAAACATTAAATATTGCTAACCTGGTTAATAAAGAAGGTAGATGGCCAAATAGAACAATGGCTAAATCAAATATCAACGTAATTAAAACATATCCAACCATAAACACAAGTATACGCTCGGAATACACTTACGCTAAAAATGGAGGCTTCTTATGCATTGCTAGTGCCATCAGTATCGAACAGATCAAACAGCGCTAATAATAACAAAGAATTAACTTATAACTGAATAGTCATAAAATAAACAAAACGAATTAAATTATAAAACAATTTATTAAAACTAAACTATTAATTAAAACATGTCGAATATTTATGACATAATGGTCGAGTGACAGTCAGCTGATTTTTACCTGTGGCAGTATATGTTGACCTTCAGTTTATCGTAATTGTTCTCCTTATATATTCAGTTGAGAACACTCATCTGCGCCAGGAATATAAGTGAAAATTAGACAAAATTTCAAGTTATATTCAAATCAACAATTACTTATCATATTTGAAACTTTGTCAGTGATTCAGTATGGCACTAATTGAAGGTGTTGGCGATGAAGTGGTTCAATTTTTAGGAATACTTCTTGTTGTCTTCTTGGGAGTGGTTGCGTGGTGGTCAACAGGTATAAGAGATTTGCCACAGATACGTACCATTTTGATTTTGGAAAGAAGATCTCAGAATACTACCACACAACAGACTACCTTGGTGTCACAACATGTTAGTGGAATTGACACTGGGCAAGGAGACCAGAGTGGTTGCCGCCAGAGGCGTTTATCAGCTAACAGAAGTGTTGTCAACAAAAGGGAAATTACGGTAACCAGAGATATTCATGCCAATGTAGCTTCGGAAGAAGGATCTAACAGCGAACCATCTATGAGAAGCGAAATTGAAAGGAATGCTAGTGGTGTTGATTCTGCTGAACCTCAGGTCGATCAGAATTCAGATAACAACAGCGAAACGACTGGTGACAACATTCGTATTAGGCTGAAGTATTTGAATGATGACCAAAAGTTAGTCGAAGGAAGGCTTCAGGAGTTACTTGGTGATTTTAAAAGGTGATTTATCCTTTACTTTCATTATATATGATACAAATTAAGTTTTAACAGCAATAATCCACCTTAATTTTAAGTTGTCAAACCTTTTTCACAACAATTGAAATTTGTTTTGTATTGCTGTCCCCAATTTACCATATCTTTAATCTTTATATTTGTAGATTAGGATCATCTTACTCATCATGAAAAAGAAGTTAGTTTAGATAATAAACAGTTTAAAGTTATTTACAGTAATAGTAAGGTTATGTTTTTAAAAATAATGTTATCAGTATTACTATTTAATTATGTTGTCTTATCAGGTGATTAGGTCATAATAGTTTAGTCAACTTAATCATAAGTGTATGATTAATGTTTGGTATCATTTGCTTTTGTATATATTGATGCAATCACTTGCTCTATGTTGATATCTTTACAATATTTACTGACAAAATATTCTGATTGATTTTAAGAAAATGACATGAACTCATAAACTAAATGTAAATATAAACATTTAGTTTTAGCATGAAATGTTGATAACCATTTGAATAGAATAATTATAGAACATTTGTGATGCAGATACGATTGGTTAAATTTGTATCCAAGGTTATCTAGTAACTTTCAAAACCTATGATTATTGTAAACACTTTTTACTAGGGCTTATGAAAGTATGTAAGTTGCTCATTCGACCTTCATTGTACTAGTTCTTTAATGTCATGTATCCTGGCATGGCTGATATTTCAATTTGGTTAGGACTTTTTTACTGTCAACACCATTAGCATATTGTGCAATTTATTCATTTAATTTAGCATCCAAATTGCTGATGTGTTCTTTTTATGTTCATAAACTCCTAAAATGCCCCCATATTATTGTTTAATTAACTTGGAATGAAATAAGTATTTTTATTTTCTATTTTCATAGTAGGTTATCGGCTTTGTTGTCTACTGAATGATCAGAATTTAGGGTTTACTCACATTGTTATTTTATAAGATGTTATTAACATAATTTTTATGTTTAACTGATTATTTGGTGACTCCAAGCTGTGATATTTTCAATTGTATTTAGTGATGTTAGATACTAATAATTTTTCATTGTTTAAACTATATATTTTTTATCTTTTTAAGACTAATATTTGAGATACAGATATTATTTGACTTAGGAAATTTCTTACATATTAAAATTTATCGTGTTTCTAATTTTTTGGTCAAGATGTGGAAATTAAATTAAAAGGAAGGGATTAGGGAAGGACAGTTTATTGACCAGGAAAGAAGTAAAAAAAAAAAAAAAAAAAGAATTATATAGGAAGGTCAAGTTAGCAGGAACTGTATCTTATAAGGAAAAAACTAAAATTTGAATAACATTTTTTTGATATGTCAGTATAATTTTTCTTAATGGAAACGTATCTTTTAAACTTAAAATAAAAAAGATTATTTTATGAATTAAATTTTTTCAGGGTGTTGCATTACTGTCATAATTAATGGTATTTCAGAAGTTCTTCTTTACAAAATAGTTGATCTCTACTCGTCATGATAATGTGCACATGTCAATAAACTATTATTTAAAGAAAATATAATTAAACACCAGAAAAAAAAATAAAAATAATTGTGTATTGTTACTTAAAAGAAGTTCAATTATATTCTTAGATAAATAACAGTTGTTTAAGTTTTATCTCGACTTTGATTTTTGTATATTAGGTAGGTTCAATAGGAAATGAGTAACTTGTTTTCCTGGAGTTATTGATCAATGAACGGTGACATAATAGTGTATGCTTCTTCCTGTTACAACCACCATTTCTAAACGCAACACAATACATCTTTATACTTCTGAAATTTATATTATTATTTAATAATAAATACTGATAAGCATTAGCTAATAAGTAATTGTTTAAATCTACTGCTATGCATATTTTGAGGTTAAAAAATTCCAAATAAATCATTAATCTAGAATGGGGTTGTCCAACTTGGAAAACCTCAAGGGCCAAAATAAAAAAATTAAACAAGGTTTTGGACATACTTAAAATTTTTAAAATTAAAGTAGCAAAAAAGTTAGAGTGTAAGATAAGGTTATTGATTAAAATTAAAAGTACTAATATTTCTTTAATATAGGCCAAGTATATGTTATACAGAAATAAGGAAAATATAAAGATATATCACAGAAAGCTAATTTCATTATTTATTTTTTTAAATATTTTATAAGCTTCATTGACGAAAACACACTTTCAATTTTGCTAGTTGGGCGGTCTACTTGAGGACTGTAAATCTCTACATTATTATAACTAATTTATAAACCACCATGTTTGGTATAATTTTCTTAATATTAAATCATAAAATCTCTTTAAAAAAGGAAGGTGTTTAATAAGATCTCATGAACCTCACCAATTACGCGGGTTGTAAGTTGGATAACCTTAATCCATAGTAACGTATTCATATATGTAGTCTGTGGACTTTTAAGGGTCAGCTGATGATGATTTGGGGATCCACAAGATGTCAACGAAGAGTTGTTTTGAGGGGGAATAAAAAATTCAATATGTCATATCTCTGCTAATAATATTTCAATTTTGTTTTGTAGGGAATTTTTAAAAAAATATTGAGAATAACAAACAAAAAAGAAATGGTGTAATGGAGCCCCAAAGCGCAAGTCCCAATAGGCCTTTACAGACAAGCTAGGATTGTTTGTCTAATAAGTGTTGTAACAGTCGGAATCAATGTTTCTTGTCTTTTTAGTTTTATATAATCATTTTGAGTTTGTCATTTGTCCAGATTTAGTCAAGGGTAGCAGATCTGTTCAAAGGGAAAACTGGGATATTATTACATGATACTTTAGGGTATTCTGTAAGTTTACGGCGAAGAGTGAAGGTGATCTGTTTGCATTTATTTTAACCCCCCATTTTAACATCTTTCCTCAAGTGTTGTGATTTGGGATTAGAATGTTAAGGATAGAATAAACTGGTTATTATTAACTGAGAGAACTCTTGTGCAATAGGCATTCGTGGTAAGAATAGTGTTAGCATGGGTTGTGATGTCAACTGTATAGAAGATGGGACCAAGGATATTATCTTGAGGAACACCAGTAGACTGAAAGAAGAGGGAATAATACTAAAGAATAGGCAATATTGATTTACTTTGAATAATTTACCAGTGAGATAGGAACAGACAATGAAAAAGTATGTAGGGATAGGAATTTACGGATCTTTTAAAGCTGTCCCGGATGCCAGACACAATCAAAAGCTTATTCCACATCGAGAAAGACTTTTGCGCTGTACATTCTGTGCTCCGATAAAGACAAAACAACGTCCATTGTAGGATGACACCGTTTGGTAGTGGTGTGAGGTGTTTGGAATCCAAACTGGTGATCTAGGATTATATGGTTAGAATCTAGGATGGGGAACGATCGTTTCAAAATGAGTTTTTCTAGGGTGGGTAATGGTAGTGGGGGACGGAGGGATGTTCTATAGTTAAAATCAGTTTTGTTTTTTTTAGTTATTAGTCCTACTTAACATTTTTTTTTATTCATATTACCAGCCTCATAATCCCTAAGCCACGACCGTCATTTGTCACCCAAATCAAAATATCGTACACACCATAATGTTTATGATTGTTGTCCTCATGATATGGACTGAAAATTATTTGCATTGTTTCAGTAGTGAAGCCCTAAAGTGCAAAGGGTTAATTTTTTACTTAGATGTCGGATATTATTTAGTTAATCAGATGCGATTGATCTTTACTCATCTTGTGTAAATGATGTTAACTAGACATGTATTACTAATATTTAATCCCGATAAAACTGGAGGAGAGGACATATAGTTTTAAAGAAAAATAAACCTTTTTTTTCTGTAGGTAAAAGTTTTAAAAGTTAATGAAAAAGTAACTAAACACACAAGCGTATTAATAAATGAATATGATTCCGTATTGGTTTATTGTTTCATAGCGTGATTTGATTGAAATTAATGACCTGGGAATAATAGCCTGCAAAAAGTTTTTAAATAATGGATTGTGTGATGTAAATTTATAAGGTATTTTAATTTAATAGTAATAATGTTTTTGTTAAAATTGTTAAGAATCAAAGTAAAATTAAAGCTGTTATATAATAGACTGTCCTTGAGGATGCCTGGGTCAGCCGTAACATTGGACAATTAAGGAAATAATGAAGAGTGTTTTGAGACTTAACTTAGATGCAAATTATTTTTATTAAAAACCAAAACCAGTCTCATAAAATAAAATTAAAAAAAAAAATAATGGTATATATAGCGAAGCTTAAACACACCTGACTTTCATTTCAAAACAGTTTCAGTTCTCCCTCATATTTGAACATGTTAGCATCATAACGTAGAACACACTGCAGTTGAGAATCTTTTGTGATAATTATTTGAAGCGAGTGTATAATCTAAAAAAAAAAACAACTGTTTTTCTCATTGTAGGGCATGACTATGCAAACAATAAAGTTGCGAAACATTGCCAAAAGATTTATTAGTACAAAGTTGTATTATTGACTGATCCTCATGACCCAACAAAACAAATAATTTAAAAAATAAAATTTTCATATCATCAATAAAATTTTATTTTTTATATTAATCCCTGACATTATTATTTACTCATGGCTTCATATTAATAATCATAACTCTTTTTGTTTTAGGAGACATTTCAGTATGGAGTTATCGGCACAAAAGCTTGTTCGTCTTATATTCAACGGACAAATTCTTCAACGAGACGATCAAACCCTGCAAGGATGCGGCCTCTACGACAATTGTGTCGTACATTGCCTGGTCCATGCACAGCAGAATACTGCGAGACCCAATGCTCAGCAGCACAGCAATTCGCCGCCTCCAGATTGGAATCTTGGAGGCCTCTTGTACACATGCCTTAGCGTGTTACTTTGTTTAGCTTGGATCTGTAGGTATAATTATTCACATTTGTTTTCCCTCACAACTACCACCGCCCTCGTCGGTCTAACGGGAATGTTCGCCGTTTCCGTCATTGGCTTACACATGCCCGAGCAGCTACCAAATAACTAATATAAATTTAATTATATGGTTTGTATATTAAATCTTTGCATAAGTGCAAGTTATGTTTCCTCTTAATGTGTATCAGTGTTTTTAAAGATGCATTATTGTAAATAGAAGTATGTACATATGTATGTATAAATTGAAATGTTACTAAATTTTAGTTAATTGTTATGTTTTTGTTGATTAGAAAGAAAATGGTTGCCATAGTCATTATTACACTATATTTTTATTTGTAACTTTTTTTTTTTTTTTATTCTGTTGATAATGATTTAGCAATAATTGTGAACATTATCTAGACTGATTTAAAAATTATCTCTGAATTCAGATCGTTTTACATGTTTTCATCATGAAGTGAGGTTTAATAAAAAGGCATGCATTTAAATCAAGAAAAATTCTGTAATTTTATTTTACATTCCAATTACAATGCGATATATCTACTTCAAGTCTCTGATTTTATAATTTGGAAAATTATATTTTAGTCACTTATTTTAATTATTGATATCATACATCCCAAGTATATCAGTTCCGCTTGAACCATTGTATGTATTGATTGAGTGATTAGTTGGTATGACCTAATATTGTTCATATTATAAACAAAAATTACATAGTCAAATATCATTCAGGAACAAAGATGGATTGTTGTCGAATTTCTATAAGTAAGGTTTATATTTTAATAAATATGTTTAGCACTAGTTAGCTATTACTTAGATTTGTGAAATGAAATAAGTATGAATATGAATACATATTTAAAAAAAAAATGTATTTATAATTAATAATCTACCATACCTTGGGGAGGAAGATTTAAAATCTGAATGAAAAAACATTGTGGATTTTGGAAAAAATTAAATTAATTAAAACTCATCAAAATGATTTACAGAAAAGTGTTTGTTTTTATTTAATTCTATTTTCTTCAAAATGAATATAAACTAACTAAGAACAAGGGATATGGAGTTGCTAGGTCGTTAAGGACGCAGATAGTTTATTTATTATGTTATATCAACTCTGGGGTTGTTAGCTTAGCGGGAGGAGTATAATGAAGGGGAAAATCAAAGCCTAAAAGGCGGGCCTCATGGTGGACCTAGGGGCGTGGCAGAGGAGTAGGGGAACATTACAAGCCAATCACTGGCTGACTTCTGTTTCACTTTGGATTACAATGGTGGACATTCCTATACCCTCAAGATAAACCTAAGCCCTTTACGAAGTGGCCTTTTTGGTTTCACTTTTTCTTTGAGGGAGAATAGGGTTATACTACCCCCCTAGTTGGTAGGTTGTGCTAAGACAAAACCAGCCATCATCATCGACTTGAATGGTAAACCTGGCAGTTGAGTGTGGATGCTGACCACATCCTCTCTTAATATAACTGTTGATCAAGAAATTGTATGTCCTTGAACCCTCAGACATCCCATGGCTTTAGTAATACTGAGATTTTTAATTAATGAAAAATGAATAATTATATTTCTTTTGTCTTTCCATGATTATAAAAAAATTAATTTGGAAGGAGAAGGTTTAAAGATTTGAAAAGAAATAGAATTCTATGATTTAGCCTGGTTCGTTAAGGATTTGTCAAATGCTGATATTTTAATGTAGGTATATAAAAGGAACGGAGCATTGTAGATTTAAATTGAAGCTTCGGTAAAATATAAGAATGATCTGATTGAATAATATTACGAAGAAAGAAAGTGTTTGTATACGTAATTGTCGGAAAGCAACTTGAACATAGTATACTTAAATTTAATATTGTAAAATGTAGTATGTGAACAATTGTACAGTTTGAAATGCTTATTTTCTCAATGTATTTGTGTTAATTCTTTTTTTTATAATTACAGATGTATAGTATATCCAAAATCAGTTAGTCTGTAGGTGAAGGATCTTGCACCCTCCACCCTAGCTCCTCCCCTCCTACCAGGAACTAAGTCAAAAAAAAAACATTTAATTAATTAAAATTGTTCTCATTGCATATTACAATTTTCCTTAATTTTAAGTCCAGTTAACTGAGTGGAGAGGAATACAGAAGAGTGGGGGGTCGGCAGGAGAACGTTTGCCACTATACATCTCTCCCCTCCTTTTACCCGCAGGCATTCTCATCTTAGTTATACTATATGTAGGTTTATATTTAATTTTTGAAATATAAAACTTTTTTACTATATAGAGGTTCAACTGATACTTTTTTTGAAGAAAGATTAAAATCCAGAAGGATTTTCTATTTAATTTTTATTATCATAATTTCATCTTCATATAATGACATACTTTTATCACAGGGTTGTGGTTTCACCACAAGTTTATATCACCTCTATTAATTTTAATATTAGCATCTAAATATTAAATCAAGCATTAAGTTTTTTATAGCACTTATCACTACTTTAATTAAAAAGGATATAAGTTACATGAAGCAAGATTTACTATTTAACCAAAGAAATGTTTTGAAAAAAAAAATCTATAACACATAGGCAGGCTTTATTTTCACCCACTCAATATTTTTTATATTTTCCTATTGAAGGCTTTAACTCTTACAGTGTTTTGCTTTTCTCAAAATGAGTGACGATGTCATTTTAATTCTTTTTGAAAGACCATACGAAAATGTATTTTTTTTCCTTCAATAAAATTTTTAAACTTTTGTTTGTTTTATTAAAAAAGTGTCAACTTTATAAACATCATTGGAAAAAATAGTCTAAAACCAATTAAAATGCTTATGTTTTGTCATTGTTGTTATTTTTCAAAATATAATAAACAATCTAGTATACAGGAAACTACAAGTAGAAATTTAAAAAAAGTTCAAAATAGTTCTAAGCTTCAACATCAGGCTCTCTGAAAAAGTCACTTTATATATGTATATAAACACTAGGTAATCTCATTAATCTGAACTTCAGTACTGCAAACACTCCAGTAATCCTAACTGGCGTTGAAAAAAAAACTTTTTTTAGAAAGCTCAGCTGGTAATAACATTTTTATTTTCATTTAAATAAAAGTGAAAATGTGTAAAAGACACTTTTAACTTCGCTATCTATAGACAAATTATTATAATTACCGTGAAAATCGAAAGTGGACATTTTTAAACAGTATCAATAACAAGTAATCTATTTCCTATGAAAGTGTTCATAATATATATTGTAGGAATAGAAATACATATCTATTGTATAAATCACTTGATTATATAAAATTAATTTAATTAATAGTAGAAAAATGTATAATACAAATTTTGTTGATGAAATAATTTTTCTTTTTAAGTAGATCCTTACAAAGTTTTTCTTTTTTTTTTTTATTTATCAAATTAAACTATCAGTTAGCATTACTGAGGATGTAAAAGAAAACAAAAGTTGGTGCCCAAAATGGGATTAATGACAGCAATGTTATAAAACTTTAAAATAACTAACTAAATAATATAAAACTTTAAATAAATAAAAATATTTTTGTTCATTCATATAATTGAATTATTTTATATAGCTTTTTTCTCGATACTTTCTTTATTCTGAACTTTTCAGTAATCCTAACACTTATCTGCAGCAATTAGTTTGGATTACTGAGATTACACTAACTATATATATATATGGATGATTGATCGTAAGTTAATTTGAAGGAGATAGTCATGGTTGCGGTAAAGAAGAAAAAACAGTAGTAACTATTTTTCTTCTTTCTTGATGTCAGCCCTCACCATTTCCTTCAAATCAACTCTTTTTACTTTATTATATAGTACGGCTGATCTTATTAGGTGTTCAATGAATGCCTGAGATGTATTCAGACTTTTATATTAGAATGTCCCTTTATTTTCAAAGACGGTGTTGTTTTATTTTGATAGGCTCATCATCATAGTCTTCTCCTGTTCCATTGCTGTCCAGTTTAAGGATACCGCCTGTTGAATATGGGCCCGATTCCTGAACCATTTTGTCTCTCACTGAATGCCTTCCAGACACCATCCACCTTGGTTATGCAGGGTTTTCTTTTTATTCTCCTTTCTTCCATGTGGATCATACAAGTCTTCCTTACAGTTATCCTGTGATCTGTCCTAAGGAGATGTCAAACCATTCTACATAGTGCTGCTCTAGGATTGTCCAGGCTGATTTAACCTTTAGATAGCTGATGTAATGGTTTCAAATGCTATCTCGTTGGGTCTTAGTTTTCCATTTTCAGAGGTATCATGTCTGATTCCGATTTGGAATCATGGCTAAAGTATACTTCAGCAGTAGAAAGTTAGCTACATAAATTAAATGACACAATCTAGATTAAAATTATTTTATATTTATTTATATATATAGTTGACCATATAACTTTAAATATAATAGTACAAGAACCGGGTAGAAAAAAGAGGCAGTTATCTCACCTCAATTTTTTATTACTTTAATGAAAACTATGTATAATTACTAGTCAAAACTGATGAGTATGCCAAGTATAGGTAGGAGGAATAAAAAATGGGGGCTGTTTAAAAACCTTAATTTTTCATTTGGAGCTCTATATCTTAAAAATTACCAACAACACTAGAAAATCTAAAAGAACATTATTTAAAGAAAAGTAAATTTGCTGAAATATTAGCCCTGATAGAGCTTTTTACATCCAATAGTTTCCGAGGTATAGCCTTTTAAAAAGTAACATTTCATAAAAATGTACTGAAATATCAGTAGTTAGTTAATTTATTTTGAGAAATCTATATCTCAGGAACTATGTGATGGACGGGTGTCTATTAACACTCTAATTAAAGCTAGATTAATGAGCTGTGAAGTAGTTTAAAGTCCAATTTTTGTGGAAAGTTGGTTTTTAAAAGCTATATCTCGAGAACTATTGGAAATAAATAGCTCTATTAGGACTTACATTTTAGCAAATTTACTCTACTTTAAATGATGCTCTCTTAGATTTTCTATTGTTGTTGGTAGTTTTTAAGATATAAAGCTCCAAATGAAAAATTATTGTTTTCTTAAGGTTTAGAAACAGCCGCCATTTTTTATTCCCCCCTATCTATACTCGGCAGGCTTATCAGTTTTGACAAGTAATTATACAGAGGTTTCATTAAAGTAATAAAAAATTGGGGTGAAATAACTGACTTTTTTCTCCTTTTGGGCTCATGTACTATAAGATGGTCAGGGTTGCGGTCAAAATAGAACAAATGGTTTTTAACTATTTAATGTCCGACATCTCGACCCACTTTGCAGGGCTAAAATGATACAAAAATTATTATTAGTGGCGATATGTATCATTCTACTTTTACTTCATTATTATTACTATATTTCTGTATCTTTCTTTTATATTTTTTTGTCATATTTTTATGACTATTTCCTGTATACACGACATAATTGGTAAAGAAATATAACCATTAAACAGCTGGGCACCTCCCGTTCACGCTTCCAATTTATTGTCAATGTCTGTTTAAGCTTCGCTTTGAACAGGTATGTAGTCCTGATTTGTTCTTAGCTCATTTAATATCATCATTAACTTTGTTCTCATATATTAAGTCTATCTTGGGTTCAAATTAAAAGCTTAAATATTAAATAGATAGTAGAATTTTATAACATTTTAGACTCTTAATCTTAGGGTAGGTTTCTAGGCAATTAGAACTGACACTTTCCTACTAATGACAATTAAAATAAATTAATAGCTATTTTACAATAATATTAAATTCTAGTTTAATTTGTTAACTAACAAATTACATAATCTTCCTGATACTCCTTTCATAATCTGTTTTTCCAAAATGCTTTGTCTAACTGTATAACAATGGCTTCTAGTTACCTCTGCTTTCAGACGTCTTCTCACCAGGCAATCCAAACCAAGAGTCCCTTAATGACTCTCCGATGTCCTCTTTTTCAAGATTTCCACCCTCGAGCTAGATAAAAGATTATGATGACCTGCTCATCCAGGAAACATTCCCCACCTGTGCTAAGCAACGATTGAATGATTTCAAAAAACAAGCGGCCTTCCTTCCCCTACTGTAGATGCGCGCTCTGAACATCGATTGTAGCACTACTACGGTTTTGAGTTTTTTCTTATGATTTCCTTTATGAATTATTTTCTTTAATACTTATTCTTAAATTCTATTTTTTCTTCAATGTATTGTAATTTCAATTATGATGGGAAGTTAAAATAAAGTTTTTAAAATATTTGAATCTTCTCGACTTGGCCGCGATAAAATGAACTTTTTGCAGGACACATGCGGCCATCTTGGCTTTGAACGAAATGTTTTGTGTTTGGATATTTTACTGAACATAATTGGTTAGCTTGTTATTTTGATTTAACACAACTAATAAACAATACTGAAACGATATACATAAAATAAAAACATTTATATATCTAAAAATCAGCTATTAATTAATAAAGAGGATATTACATTATATATAATTTTCCTATCACTTAATGTTTACATAGTATGTATCCTACCTTAATTTATCTTATTGTTGTAATGTTCTTAGTTGTTTTTTGTATCTTTTTAGCCCTGATGAAGCCTTGCAAAGTGGGACGAAACGTCGGACATAAATAGTTAAAAATTATTAGTTCTTTTTTAACCGCAACCCTAACTATATCCTCATATTGAAAGTTATTTTTATTTAATTGAAATCTTGTCCTGTTTCTTCCATCGCCATTCCATTGCCGAATTCTTTGTCTAAAATCTGTTTTCTAGATTTTTGAGGAAGAAAAATGTGACCGCTTTTTGGCCTTTGAATATTTATTGAATTTTTTTTGTTGTTATTTTCCAATTTTTATTTCCTGTCATTCTGTTATTATACTATATACTAATTTACAACATTTTAACATTATACCTATAGAATATTGACCATAAATGTTTTAAAATATGATATGTATTCGTTTTGAGAATTAAATAAAGATTGGTCCATGTTGGTTCTTCCTCAACTACCTTTCAATGGGAACATTGTGTTTAATTTTTTTTTCTATTTAATTTTTCGATCAATTATGACAAAGATTCCTAAAAATCGACATTTCTGTTTTTAATTTAATAGTCATTAAATATATCATCCGAAAGTAAAATAGTCCTCTAGGTGGAGACTGTTTCTGGAAACTATTGGCTCAAGTTGAAAATTAGAGCAAGTGGTAGAGTTTAAAAAAAAAATACTAATTGGTCCCAGTAAACCAGGATAGATTAGATTTTGTCTACTATGAACAAAATGGACTATTTCTTCCAATTTCATTTGTCATGGGCAAAATTAATAAATAATATAAATTAAAAAAATATTGTTTTTTTCCCCTTTATTTTTCTTTTAAAAAAAGAAGATATAACACAAACACAAAGTGTTTTTGTGTTAATTTACCAAAGAGTTAATTGCTTATTAACTCTTATTATATAACTATATAATTTTAATTGACTGTAAAAATATGAAAATAATAACAAAACACAATAGAAATAAAATGGCATAATATTCAATCTATAGCTTTATTTAGCTATGTAAGTGTGAAATTCCTATTCAGCACTTATCTTTGTCTGAAAAATTATTTAATAAATGGGATGGCCTGTTTTAGTTTATATTTGATTTTAGGGATGGAATTCGAAAGAATGTAGATTTATTAGAGATTAGGGAAAATAGTATAGAAATATCGTTACCCGCAAGGAAAGTAAGACAGTCCCTAAGAGAGAAGTAATATGACAATTAGAGTCAATGCCAATAGCAGGGAATAGTTATTCACCATTTTAAGTCTAACCAATGAGCCAATGGATTCATCAATGATAGAAAGGCTCAGAATAGACGAATGCATTAAAATTAAATGTGAACTGAGCTACCCTTCGTGGAGTTACAGGAAAACGTAAATGTGGTGGAGAGTCAGGAACCCCAGCTCAAGTATTGGGAAAATGAACTAACAACATGCTCCTTATCACCCCCAGACACAATAATGTAAAGAAGAAAATAGCTGAACTGCTGGAGAAGAAAAATTCCATCACTCCAGACCACCTCCCTTTTATTAAACTAGAAAATGATTATCGTTTCAATGGACTTGATTTAAAACTGACATATAAATTGGAAAAGTGAAAACAATCTGCTGCAGAATTAATGAGTTATGTTTTGATTCCTATTTATGTACGATGTCATGATGGTTTATATCATTTAAGTGTTTGTTCCTTTTTTAGCCCTGATGAAGCCCTGCAACATGGGACGAAACATTGACTCTTATTCAATAGTTTAACTGCTATTTGAGTTTTTTCTTTGACTCGGATCATCTTTTTATTATACTTTGTATAATCATTGATCTTCCAAAAATTATAAATGTTTCCAAGAAGTGTATTGCATAGATGCAGAGGGCTCCTCTAGAGTATTATAGTGTTTGATATTATTGTGCAAATGAAAAGGAGGCACTAGTAGTGGATTCAACGATAAGATTTAAAAACAAATGATCAGGATCAGAATGTCAAGATAGAGGCATAGAAAGATGACAAAATTTATTCCTTATTTAGAGGAAAATTATACAGAGGAATTTGGTGAAAGAGCTTTGGTTAGATTGTAGAGGGAACATCCCTCTTACAAGTTTTTTTTTGGAGGGGCTAGGTGTTGAGAGGGACCAGTTTCATAGCATAGCGGAAACAATTATTATGAACTCAGTGGGAATCCTATATTATCATTTGTATGAGATCTTGGCTGGATATTGTCGATTTTATGAGTAAAGAAGTCTATTTGGCCAGTCTCAACTAATTCTTTCTCAACCCTTTTAATATTGTATGTTGTTTGATTGATTGGTATGCTCTGTTTTAGTAACTTAACAAAGTTAAGCAGCCGCTGTAATTTAGTTTCTTCTTTTATTTTATGAATGATTAATGTTTATTGATTTTTTTTAGAATGGAGGTAACAGTCCATAATAGACAAATAGATAAATCAACCCATCTTAAGTTCACAATTGACATCATCAATGTCTTCTTTCAATTTTACTTCAAGATTCAGCATACAAGTCGGGGCCTAAATCAGGAAAATCATGAATTTCTTTTACGGCAATTCCTAAATTTTCATCATTTTGACTAAAAACAACTTCAGATACAATAAATAACAACTTGAAAAAGCGAAAGAATATAACCCTCAAACTAATAATCTTGTCCATTTTGTCTAATTGAGTACATTTTTTTTCTAGCGGACTGGAATATGTATATAAAAAAGTAGACAAAATGCTCTCTTTGCAGTGAAACCAAAAAAAGGGTATATACAGTAAGAAATTGAAAAAACAGTCTATGTCTGTCTAACCTATTCACTTTGAACAGCACTGATGAAGCCCTGCAAAGTGGGGCAAAACGTCGTCCGACATTAAATAGTTATAAACTATTTTTTGTTTTTTTGACCACAATCCTGACCATCCTCCTATATTTTAGTTTTATGGTCCCCGGGACTGCTTTACAAACTCCGTAAATTCCTACCTCCTACATATTTTCTCATTATCCGTTCCTTTCTTACTTTATATTCTTACTAATAGTTTATTCCAAGTAAACCACAATGGTTCCTATTCAGCCCTCTATTTTCAATCCGCTGGTGTTCCTCAAG
>NW_027115129.1:905981-923694 GCF_000696795.3 Halyomorpha halys
AACGACTAACCTGGAATCCTCACACAAGACTGAAAAGAGAGAAAACTGCACGCAGATTCCAACTATTTCAGCACTTAAATGGTCTAAGCTTCCAACTCGTTATAAAAGACTGATCTACATGACAATAATAAGTCCCATCTGGACATACGGAGTTAAGCTTTGGGGCTCCACTAAACCTTCAAATTCCTCTCGTATCCAATCCTTACAATCCAAGATCCTTCATAAAATCCTCAATGCTCCTTATTTTGTTACTAATACTACCATCCATAAAGACCTAAATATTCCTTATGTAACCAATCTAGCCCGTGCCCGATATCATTCCTTCTATTATAAACTCCCTAACCACCCAAACCCACTAGTTTCTAACCTTACTTCCACTTCCATTCCTGGCAATCCTCCAAGGCGCCTACTAAGAAGATGGCCTTGTGACCTTATATTGTAAAATGATTTTAGAGTTCTACTACTGGGTAGTTTCTCTAAATGCTGTATCATATCATTATGATCTTACTTCAAATTTGCATGTTGTATTTTTTATACAGTTATACAAATAAATAAATAAAAAAAAAGTTTTATGGTCAACTATATGTATATAAAGTAAAATCATTCCTGTACATGAAATGAAAATTGTTCTGAAATTTATAAGAATGCAGATCCTTGTTTCATGAGTGTTAATTTTTTTTTTTATCAGAAATGTTTCCTATAAAAAAAAAAGAAAGATTAAGGCTTAACTTCTTTTATTTGAAATATCCAGTTGTAATCAGTTATTTATTTATCAATAAATAGCATAGTTTTACTTTGTAAATTTGGAGGCTGCTCGATAATTAAAAATTTATTAAATATTTTAACTTTTTTTTGCCAAACATATTTTTAAACTCTTACAGAAAAGATGAAATGAAATGATGAAAATCATTGATATGAAAACATGAATTTTTTTTTGTGGTTTGTAAAAACAGATTTGAGTAAAAAACTGAATTAATGATTTTCAGCATTTTAAATTAAATATGAAATTTATGTCTCCAACTATTGAAATTATAAAAGCGAAAGGTGGTAATTCATAATCTTCAACTAAACTATAATTAACAGTATTTTATATGCTTACTCATCTTAAGAAGTATATACCTTGCTAAATTTTGAGATATATGTATTAATAAAATATGCTTGTTTAAGATATATGATTTTATTATTATTAGCTTAACTTTTCTATTAAATTTTAAATTTAACTAATAATTTAGGTCTTGATAGTTGAATCATTGATATTAAGAGAAGATGGCCGGGGGTCGGGGGTGTGATCAGCAAAGATACACAAATAAACAAAACTTATTTATTTGCGCTGATGTTTCAACCTAAATTTCAGGCCTTCATTAGGGCTGAAAAAATCAACAAGATAACAACCTTAATTTAGAGAAACATAAAAAGAAAAAGAAAATAATTTATACATAACATAATTTATTGTTATGTATATTTCCAAGTTTGTTTATTATTATTTTATTTTTATATTTCCCTGAATTAAGGTTCTTATCTTGCACTTTGCAGGGCTTGATCAGGGCTGTACAAAACGAATGGTTGAACCATTTTTATTTTTATTTTTAAATTATTAATAACTAATATATTCATATTTCTTTGCATTATATTACTTCATTTTTATTTTATTTCCTTAATTATGTTATTTTACCTACTTATTCAATTACCTATGTATACATTTTATTTTCCACTTCTCTCATCACTTTATTTTATTAATTCCATTCTGTAAAATTATTTACTTTATGTCATTCTGTTTATATTTGCTTTTTTATTCTCTATATTCATTGGTTGTTTTCTTGTTCTGTTTTTAGCCCAGATGAAGGCTAGAAACTCTAGCCGAAACATTGTCACGATTAAATAAGTTACATCAACTTATTTGTGTTTTATTTTGACCGCACCCCCAACCATCTTCTCCTCATAGAAGTGTTTTTAGTTTTTAAAGAAAAGGACAATCATCAAATTAATGCTATAATCAATGGAAATAAGTTTAAATTAAATAAGTTTTTTCATTTTTTTTTTTTTACTTATGAATATTATAGTTTTCGTATGCAGTCGACTCCGCTTACTCAGATAATTAGAAAAAAAAAATTTTTATGTTGTCTTCTGTGTAATTGTGTCAAAATAGGTTCAAGTATATAAATGTTTATTGTTTTTTCCAATGCCTCAGTTTATTAGAACAGAATAATCTAGACCTCCTGTTAATTATTAAGGCTCTGAGAATCGAGAAATTTTTTAATAGAATAAAAACAATAGAATTTTTCTGCCATAGAATATTATCAATTTTTAATTATGAGTAGATAGTTGGCCATGGATTATATATATGAGAATAAGATGATTGGGGGTGCGATAAGTAAAAACTTGTTTAATAACGCCAACGTTTCAGCTAGAATTTCAAGCCTTCATCTGGACTAAGAACAAAAAACAAGATAACTATAATGAATGAAATGAATTATTAGAACATAATTAACTTCTGTTTAGCCTATCGTCTTGAACAGCCCTGATAAAGCCCTACAAAGTGGGACGAAACGTCGGATAATAAATAGTTGGGAACTATATTGTTCTTTTTTTATCGCAACCCTGACCATCTTCTTAATATTTGAAACAGAAATAACTGACATCATAGATATAAATAGTGTTGAAAGACATGTAATACTTAGACTATACATGTCTTTCAACACTAAGTATTACAGACTATACATGTCTTTCAACACTATTTATGTATTTATGATGTTAGTTATTTTGTAATTAGAAATAAGAATTCTTTTTATTCATTATGGTTGTTATCCTTTTTTTGTTATTAGCCCTGATGAAGGCTTGAAATTCTGGCAAAATGTTGACATTAATAAACTAAGTTTTTACTTGTTTGTGTTCTTCAATGATCTTCTCATATATGAATTTTCAAGGTCTATAAGTAAATTTAGCTCATAGGAAAAATCAGTATAAAAATTTTTGTATTTTTGAGGTTTGAAATCTCCTTTAGAAAAGATTAGTATAGCTTTCATATTGCAATGCAAAAAAAACTTAATTCTGGTGTATTTTTACCTACTCAATTTATCATATGCTTGAATCTACCCAATTTAATTAATTAACTAATTAATTACATTAATGCATAAATAAAGTTTTTACTTTTTAAGTTTTATAGAAAGTTCATTTCAATGGAGAAAAATGGTTATGCTAAAATTAGTCTGCTGTAATTTATATTTTCTTTTCTATAATTTATATTTCGGTTTTTTTACCCATCATATTCTTCTAAATTCATTAGTACTTTTTATATTTATAATTAATTATTTAATTTATGAAAAAAAATGTGGAATTACATTGTTTTTATTTTTTTCTAGATTTTCTGGCACCGCCCTGTGGTTTTTATTCCGAACTTGATAACGACATTTTCATTGATTAATTGTCTATATTGTGATATTGTGAATAACTTAGATCTGAGTTAATGCTTTCAATAATTTTATCTTAATAAAATAAATAGTTGATTTGAACAATTATATTTTGTGAGCTAAGTGATTATTTTGGAAGTTTGATATATACATCATAAGAGGAAAAAATATCAAATGAATTTTTAATTGAGGTCAAAATGGAAGTGCTTAATTAATGCTTAGTTAAGACAATTTTGTGAAATTAGAAATATTTTTTATCACTAGAACCCATGAGAGTTTAGTAATTGTGATGATGTGGTCAGCATCCAGGCCCTAGAATGTGGTTCATCCTCTACCAACTTTATAGAAGTTAGAGGTGTAGTACTACAGAAGATTCTTCTGACTCCTGAGTCAATCCACACCTGATGCAGAGAAATAAATAAATTTGGTGCTGAACTGAACTCGGACAAGTTTAGAAGTTTGGAGCCAGTAAATCAATTCTGTTAAATAAATTTTATATATTTTGTTTTAACTATAAATGTATGATATAGTGTAAATTTTTTACTTATGTTTTAGCCGTTACTTATACCATTTAAAAATAATAATGCTTCATACTAGAAACATCTCAAAATAATTCCCCTGGTGAGAAAAAATGTATGCATTGATTTTTTAAGTATTAAAATCATACGGTTGATTTTGGGGTTTACAAGGTATCACATCTTAAGCAAGGAATTGTAATTACATTTCCATTTGTTCCACTATCTTCACAAAAGATTGTTGACTGATTTCAATTGTCCAAGGTTTGTTTTTTACTCTTTTTAAGGACTAGTACACTCTATGTTTTGTTTTTCAATGAAACTCTAGATCATGCCCATTTTGGTTTATTATTTTCGATTTACCAAATAAAAGTTTATAATCCACTAAACATTTTAGCTCCTTCATTCGCTATTCTCGCCTTTTCTCTAAGACAACTGGACTGATTTTTTTTTTTTAGATTTACCACTAAACTTACAAGTCTCATCTGGGACAAGATGGGTCCACTAAAGGTAGAATGCAAATGGCTTATTAAGAGTCCATATCCTAGAAGAGAGGAAGGAGAAGCTTGTTATGGTTCTCCTATTTGGCATGATTCTCACCTTGGATAGTGTGCAATAGATGCTTCTTGCTACAGCCTACATGGACAATCTGTTTCTTGTGGTGAATCGAACAGCAGACCGATGTTAAAAGCAAATGCTGAATAGTGCTCCTGGCTGATTGAAAGATGAATAAGAAGAAGCAGAGCATGGCCACTTCCAAAATTCAGACTATTCTTTTGAAGGACATAACTGGAAAGGCTCACTTTTAACTGTGCAAGGACAAAGTATATGTCCAAGCGAGGTTATCACCTGTCTTGGTATAAAGATTGGAAGAAGGCTTAACATGATGCACCACTTGGACCTCTTGAGGGGTTGGGTTATATAGTTACTAAATGGACTCAGTTGGGTCGAATGGTGTATTCTGAGACCTCAGATACCCAGCAACAAAGACAAAAAGATACGAAAAGGTGTCTTCTTTTTACGTCCAGTAAAATGGTACATGGCGAGGAAGAAAAAATGCAGAATCATATGAAGGTCAAAAGTATATCCTCTTTTGTCAGGATAAAAAGGTGGAGGTGGCTGGGTCACTTGCTTAGGATAGAAGAGGAAAGGATGGCAAGAAGAGTATACGAGAGCTGTCTTGATGAAGTTAGGTCTAGAGGAACGCGATAGGATAATTGGAGACATAATGTCCTAGAAGATCTCCGGAAACTGAAAATAAGTGTGGCTCATACACAGGATTGAAAAAGATGGAATTTGGAGATTGAGCCAAGGATTACTCTAAGCATCTGTTGCGTCAATAGAAGAAGAATAATGACTAAAGGAGTCGTGTTGTATGTGTCTCCAGGTTGGAAATGGTTTTGCACCAGCAGAAGAGCCGACAGGCATCGATTCAGCAGATGGCTCTGGAGCAGGTCACCAAGGTGTACAGGACAGTGTCTCATGTAGCCGTACAAATACTTGCGGAAGGGGTACTTCTTGGAAGACAGCTACTTCTTCATGGGTAAGAGAGATAGGTTTGCGAGTTTACTGGAGGATCTAAGGATGAGGATTGAAGAGGATAACCCGGAAGAATAGTGTGGAGGAATGGCTGCAAGTGATGACCCAGAAAGGGGCTACTCCTAATAATTACTTTCTCACCATCAGATCATGATAGGTAGCAAGATGGGTCCTCCATACTCCAGAGTCTTTTCATTCATGTGGCCTTTCTAACGAACTTCTTATTGAAGAGCACTTTTACACAGATGCTACAGACTACTATAGCAGTATTATATATTACTGCTTACTTTATATTATTATAAAATAATAAAGTGTTTCCACTACTGTTACAATTACTATTGCAGGTAAGAGAAATTTTAAAAAAAATCCTGAGATGATTCTTAGGTAATGGAATAATGATACACCCCATCGTTTCAAATGGAGTATATTTCTTCGAATGGCGGCTGATTACTGATATCATAAGCGTATAACAGGGTCTAAAACCATAATCAATCCAAAGAATATTTTTGTTCAAAATTTGACCTGTTCTACGCAAGTGCATGTATGTCAATTTTTATAAGTTATTGTAGATACTAGGATTGGCGATGTAAAGGGATCCAAGTGTCTTAAATTTGACAATAATCTTTGTGCCTCTACCAATGTCATTCTAACATATAAAATTACAGAAGCGAGATCTATTCATTTGAAACAATTGTGAGAAATACCATCTCCCCTCCCACCTCCAATAATTTTAAATCCCAAAAAAATTTGAAAAATAATTCAAATCAGAAACTTGTAATTTATACCATCCATAGAGCTTATTCATCCTAAAATTTTCGAAACCATTAAGAAAACGAGCAAATAGATATTCCTATCAATATAGCGTTGTTTATATTGTAGAGACTCAATCTATTGGTCACCACTCTGACAGCCGTTAGGTGAACTAGTCGTTTATATGACGAATGTTTCTTGTAAATACTTTACTTGTACAAATGTAAAATCCAGGTCAGATACTGTAGTATTCTTGAATGTATTATTTTAATCAATAAAGATTTCAATAGAATTTTCTGTTCCATTAAAATCTAACGCTTTACACGTAGCATAAGCATTCTTTAAGCCCAGAAGTGTGATTAATGCAATTTGGCAAACCAAAGTGTGATCCCCCTTCAGGGATTTTTCTCCTCATGTGGCAGTGAGAGATAATATACATTAGTAGGTCAATGAATTCTAGGACTAATTTTTGGAAATGATATTAGATTATTATTCCACCCAGCCATCTCTGGATCTCTACTCCTTCCTTGATTCCTTTTCTAGGTACTTTCGTCGGGACCTACAGCGAAAACCTGTAGAACTTCTAATTCCTATCACGACCGTAAGCGAATACGAATACGGAGTGAAAGTTCTATCTTGCGAGAATTCATGGCAAATACCCGTAAAACTAGCCAATATTCCTGTCAATCCATCTCCTATCCAGTTTACCTTACCTGTTGAGCATGTATTGTCGATGCCTTCTGATGCAGAGTATCTCACCTCTTAAATTGGTGCCAGGTCTAATAAGTCAATATGAATAAATATTTTCCGGGAATATCTCTCATAGTTCGAATGTAGAATAGAAAGTGAACTGCGTTCTGGGACTAGGTCCCTTAAGGTGGATCCACATGTTGGCCGCTCGCCATGGCTGGCTCGTACAAATGCTCGGCGAGCCAAGTGCGGACCATCCACATGTCAGTGTTATTCAGAGAGGCAAACATGGAGGACGTTGAAGTGTTTTCAGTCATTGCACTTGGATTGTATTATTTTTATTACAAAAAAAGAAAATGAAAGGAAATTAAATATAAATAAATAAGATTAAATATAAAACTTATTATAAAAAAGTACCAACAAACACCTTTAACCTCCTAACAGCTCTCAGTTGCAACTAGACAAAGAACAATGGTGTAGATGCTACACGAGCGCTCTCACGAACCCCTTTGATCTGTGTCCAAAAACCGACCTCGACGGCTCGGCAACGAGCCTAGGCCAACCAAGCCGAGCCACCTATCCACATGCTCGCGTATGTCTGAGTTCGCCATGGCTCGGCCAACATGTAGAGGCCCCTTTAAAAATAATTACAAAAGTACAAATGAAAAATAAATTGACCAAAAAATACCTTAGTTGATAATTTATTCACAATAAAAATAAACAGATAAATAACAAAAGAGTTCTTCTTGCAATAGAAACATACATTTCTAGCTTTAATAGTAATGAAATATTACGTCTCTCAAACTCTTGGAAAGTGAAGATTATCTATCTCATCAAGTGGTGATATTTGTAAACACTTATGTCGATATTTTGTAATGGTATCAAATTATTAAGTATATACCTTATTAAGTACAAACCTTTAGAAATATTTTTTATTCAGAGTTCATCTTGCTAAACTGAAGAACAGGGAGAAAATTTAACTCTCCGTTTAAACGAAAAAGAACTTAATTCAATCTTATATAGAACTTCATAGTGCCAATGGACAAAAACTGTGGTTCAAATGACATCTTGCCTGAAATTGTCAAGCATCTAGGGACGATTCCTCAACGTCAATTTCAAGATGAAATTGTGCCGATTTTGAATAAGTATAAGCCTACTGATATAGGTTGCAGCTATAGTTTCTTTGACAAGCCTCTTCTCTTCAGGAGAGAATGGTCTTGATGAGCATGGAATTGTACATAAAGACAAACTAATTCTCTTTCAAACGACTGATGCATTTGAGTGAACTTACTGCACAACTGCTGGACATTTCTTACTACACTTCAATACGTAAATAATATTAAAATATAAATATTTAAGAAAGATTAGTCAAGAACACATCATGAAATCGTATGATAAATAGGGATCTAAACACTACTTTTAAATTCTGCAGCAGTTTTTCTTTTGTTGATTGTTTTCAGTTTCAATCAAGTTCATTGAAACGAAGATCTTTTTCTAATTTAATAAAAGGCAGGAGGTCCGTCTGCGGTCAAAGAAAAAACTCAAATATCAGTAAAACTATTTAATGTGAGACCTTATGTGCCAGGGCTAAAGATACAAACACTTAAATTTTAGTGTTTGTATCTTTTTTTAGCTCTGCATCGTGAAGCGAAACTTTGGTTCACAATAAATAGTTTCATTGCTATTTGAGTTTTTTCTTTGACCGCACCCGAACCATTTTCCTTTTATTATTTCACACGGTCAATCGACGATCTTCCAATTTTCTATAAACATATGAAGATGGTCAGGGTGGCGGTCAAAAAAGAACAAATAGTTTTTAACTATTTAATGTCCAACGTTTCGCCCCACTTAATAGGGCTTCATCAGGGGTAAAAAGACGCAAAAAAACAACTAAGAACATTACAACAATAAGGTAAATTAAGGTAGGATAAATATAGATAATTAGGGTACATATATACATAGGTAATAATAGGTAAATATAATATAATAATAGGTATATATAGGTAAATTAAGGGAGGATAAATATATATTTATCCTACCTTATTGTTGTAATATCCTTAGTTGTTTTTTGTATCTTTTTAGCCCTGATGAAGTCCTGTAAAGTGGGGCGAAACGTCGGACATTAAATAGTTAAAACTATTAGTTCTTTTTTGACCACTACCCTGACCATCTTCATATATTTAAGTTTTATGGTCAACTATATATATATATATTCCAATTTTCTAATTTAATTTGTTTTAAAATAAATTTGTGTTTAGTTTTGCAACGAGGTTGAATTATAATATGAAAACTATTTCATAATATCACAAAACTTGTAATGGAAATGAAACTATATAATTTCAACTTAATACATTTCATATTTGAAATTCTCATTTTTGATGGGACGATAATTTATTTCGAATGAACTACTCGTTAGTGAACTAAGGTATACGTTGTGGCAGTTCTGTTAAAAACTCGTAATCACAGTATTTGACTGTTGCTTGATTAGGCCGTGAAGTTGCTTAAATATTGAAATTGTATTGGCGTCTATCTAATATTAAAATGACGTCTTTAAGGGATAAACAGATAGGTTCGTTCTCATTTTAAAATTACTTATCCATAAAATAAATTTTAAAAAATAATTTTGACTTGTCACTGTGTTAATTAATCCCTATTCCCCATATCACTATGTTAAATAATTATTATTTATTTAGAGAATTTCATGATTGACCTATTCAGATCTCAAGCTATTCCTCACATAACATATTTTATTTGAATTAATTCAACCAATGTTATCTTGTCTAGCCCATATTGCATTTAATTTCTAGTTATATATTAGCAATGTGAATATTATAGATTAAAAATTTATACATTTATAAATGTCCTCAAAATAAACTAATTATTTTTAGCAAAATATTATATTATTGTTTTTATTAGGAGCTCTTAGGCAGATGTTGAATTTAAACCAACCAGAATCTAAAGGCATCGCTACTGAACCAGTTTGGAAAATATTGATTTATGATCGTTGTGGGCAAGATATAATTTCTCCTTTGATATCGGTCAAAGAACTGAGAGAAATAGGGGTAACTCTTCATGTGTATGTGTTTTGAATTGTTTATTATAAAGTTATCTTTAATTAGTTTTTTTGGTTTTGTATTTTTAATGTTTTTTCGGCAGACAGCTACACTCTGATAGAGATCCCATTCCTGATGTTCCTGCTGTGTATTTTTGTTTGCCGACTGATGAAAACTTGGGGAGGATAAGTCAAGATTTGCAGCGGAATGTCTACGATATTTATCACTTGAATTTCATATCTCCTCTTTCGAGGCAAAGGCTAGAGGATCTCGCTTCTGCTGCTTTGCAAGCGAATTGTGTTTCGAATATTCACAAGGTCAGTTGATTCGTTGATATTTATTTCAGTATTTAATTAGATGAGAATTATTTACAACTTTTATTTATGTAGGTTTTTGACCAGTATCTTAATTTCATTTCTCTAGAAGAAGATATGTTTATACTTAAACATCAAAGTAGCGATGAAATATCATATTATGGTGAGTTTTAATAATTTTTTTTTTTATATATTTGTCTAATTATTTTAAAAAAAGTATATTTGCTTTTAATCTATAGTTTATGTGTTCCTATAGAAATTTAATTTCATTTATAATATGACAATAAACTTCTCTTGATACTGTTGTACAAGAGCCCAATAGGAGAAAAAAGGCAGTCATCTCACACCAATTTTTAATTACTATAATGAAAACTAAGTATAATTACTAGTCAAAATTGATGAGGGAAAATAAAAATGGTGGCTGTTTCAAAATGTTAAAAAAAATTATTTTTCATTCGGAGCTCTATATCTTTAAAATTACAACCAATACTAGAAAACCTAAGAGGACATTTTTTAATAGTAGAGTAAATTTGCTGAAATATTAGCCCTAATAGAGCTATTTACTTCCAATGGTTCTTGAGATAGAGCTTTTTAAAAAGTAAAATTCCATAAAAATGTACTGACAGATTAGTAGTTACTGTATTATTTTGAGAAATCTATATCTCAGGAACTATGTGAAGTATAGATGTCTATTAGCACTCAAATTAAAGCTAATTTAATGTACTATAAAGTAATTTATGATCCTTATCTTCATACGAATTGTAATTTTCTTGGTATTTACTAAAATAAATTGATTTATAGTTGTTCAGACAATAAGTTTGATTTATGAAAAACTATATTTCAGAAACCATAAATATGACGTACAGATGTTAGTCAACACTTAAATTAAAGCTAGTAAAATTTACCATAACATAGTTTATAACCTTTATCTTTGTATAAGTAGTAGTTTTTATGATATTTGACTAAATAAAGTCACAAAATGTTAATTTCTAGTTGTTCGTATAAAATGTTGGATTTTTGAAAATATATCTCTAGACCTATAAGATGTAAATATGTCTGCCAGCACTCAAAAACTTCTGTCAAATTTCCAATAAAATTTGCTTTAAAAAATTATTCTTATTGTTGAATTTTTGTGCTCTATGTTTTCTAATACTTTCTGTAATCCGAACTTTTCGGTAATCTGTCACTCCCTTGTAGCAATTAGTTCAGATTACTGAGATCACACTGTATCTCTATGGTTTAGAAATATGATATCGTCCACTGCTATCATTTATTAAATTTTTGCTATATTATTGAGTACGTGATTTTCCATATTCTTTCTAAATCAGGTGTTAATTTTTCTCTCAAGTAAATAATTTTACTTAATAATTAACTAGTATTTCAAGGTGTCTTCATACGATCCATTGAAGCAACTGTCGATGAGACTTGCTTTTTCTTCTTGATGTTTTGTAATAGTTCTTAAAATCATAATATAATATAATACTAATTTAACATTTAGATAATTTGTGTCTAATACACATGTATTAGTATATATATACTTGTATACATATGAGCTCATTGCTAACTGGAATACAATGGGAAATGCTTCGAATAAATCACCTAGTCTTCACAAATACATTCCACTAATAACATTACATAATCACAAACAAATAAATGACACATTGACACAATTCCTTACAGAATATGGTAACACAAAATATTACTTGAAACAATTTAATATTATGACGACTGACAAATGTGACGAAGATGGACAAGTGCACAATTTCAAAAATATATGAATGTAAACTATATGACCAACAAAGAGCTCAGCTAATACAAGATGTAATACTGAAACAAGGAAATTGGCCTGAACCAGAACACATACTTTTCACTGAATTTAAGACAGACTTGCAAAAATTCATAAAACAAATTGACTTTGACCAGCTGATTAATTTTAGAAGGGTAACTAAAATCTCTTGTGTTTGTTGATGTTTTTTTGTTTACTCTTTCCTTCTTCTTTTTTATTATTTATTAATTATGTGTGTGTTTTTTTTTAAATGTTATAAACAATGTAACAAATTATATATACTTAAATCTTTTGTACTGTAAACATATAGTATATGTAGTATGCCTTTCATGGCATGGGATATGTATAAAGGAAATAAACTATCTCTTTATGGGGTTACCATTTAGAGAGAAAAAAAAATATATATGTACATATTATTATGATGTATGTATTGTATAATTGAAAATTTGTTTCAGCCATTAATAGAGGTGATATAAAAGATACTGAAATGGACAATATCATGGACTCAGTTGTAGATAGTTTATTCTCAGTATTTGCAACATTAGGTATGTATCTATTACTTTATTTATGTATTTCATCATATTGATTGGTAAAATTTATCATTACAACATATTATTTATTTAAGAGTGTCTTTAAACAACATCTCTCTCATATGGCTATACTATAAAGCATATTGAATGTTTAACTTTTGTATCTACAGTGTAATTTCAGTAGCCTGAACTTTGGCACTCATAACGCTAGTAGTCTGAACTGGTGTAATAAAAGTTACCTTTTTTTAGAAAACTCGGCAGGCAATAACATTTTTGTTTATAAATAAATGTGTACATGTGTGAAAGACATTTTTCACTTCGTGATCTATAGACAAGTTATTGTAATCACCATGAAAATCGAAAGTGGAAATTTGTATACTATTTCGATAATGGGTAATCTAATCCCTATGAAAGTGTTCTTAATATATTTTATTTGAATTAAAAATACATAATATCTTTTGTATAAATAATTTGATTCTATAGAACTAATTTAATTAATGTAAAATTAGAAATTTGTATAATACAAATATTGTCAGTGAACAAATTTTTTTTGATCGTTTCATAAATCCAAACAAAGATTATTTTATTTTATTTTATTCATACTTATTTTCACTTATAAATGAACAATCTTGTATTTTTAACTAATTAAATCATCATTTGGTATGTAAAAGAAAACAATTTTTTAAAATATTTAATTTTTTTTAAACTTCGAACTCAAATTTACATGTAAAAAAAAATAATAAAAATAATTAGGTACATTTCATATTGTTGAATTGTTTTCACACCATTTTTCGTAATAGTTTCTGTAATTCGAACTTTTCAGTAATCCGAATCTCCCCCTCCCCCCAAAGCAATTAGTTTGGTTTACCAAGAGTACATTGCAATTTGTTTTTATTGATAAAATACTGATCATTTTCTTAAAGATATTTTAATTTTATATTTTATGATCATTTTGAGCTATCTCTATCTGTAATAAACATATATGGTGGTAGATGTTTATTCTTAAATTATATCTATGTCATTATTGTATATTTAGTTAATTATGTCCATGTGGTGGATATTCAAATTTTTGTTCCTTTTTAAAGTTTATTATTCACTTTATCTTTTTTGATATGTAAATCACTTTTTGAATTATTGTATTTTAAATATATTTTTTATTATCTAATATTATTTAAATTTAAAAAGTCGAACTTATGGCTCTTTGTTATGCCATGTTGTGCTAAAGCTGTTTTATTTTTTTACAATCTCCAATGTGTTGCTCGAATCTAGTTTTTTAATTATTTATTTTTTATGTTTCTCCTTTGTTGAATCAATTTTATGCATTACATTCTCCTTAACTATTGTTTTTATCTTATCTTTCATTTATGTGTTCATGCAAGTTACTGTTATTATATAATCTTATTTTTACATTATTCTGTTAATTTGCTCTAAACCTTTTTTTTTTTTTTTTTTTTTTTTTATACCATCTACGAATCCATGAATGTATTATGATTTTTTTACTCCTCATATTTCCTTATTATTGCGAGTGTTATCTATGTCATTATCATTTGTAAAGTTTTCATCTGTGATCATTTTCTCTTTTTGCTTGATCTTATTCTTATTTTTATATATATTTCTTTTTTGGGGGGTTTTATTGTTTATTTCATATTTTTTTTTAGTTTATATAAATTTATTTTCAGTTCCAAATATTTAATGTCAAAATTCTCATGTAGTATAAATAAATAATGGTAATAAATTAAAAGGGCTATCTGTAGCTGTGGGAGTTAAGATGTTTATCTTAGCAACCTTGTAACTGCTGCTGCAGTGGTTTGAATCCGGCATGAAGGGTAGATTTTATTTTATGGAATAAAAACTTAATCCCCCCCCTTCCGCTATGATTATAATTGTAGAATAAGGCGGTAACCTGTTCATTAACTCCCAACCCTCTCTTTTGTCAGAAATAACAAGACAAAGGGTAAGGGAGGAGGAAGTAATAATTAATTTGGAAATTACGTTTCTTTTATGAAATATAAGCGGAAAGCAATACAGAATTAATTGTAACTTTTGGGTAATTAATTGCTATAGAATATACATAAGAGAAATGTTAAAAAAATTAAAGTTCAAATTAAGCAACACACCTGAGATTATAAAAAAAACTAAGCTGCATTGGCCCAACATAGGATAACAAATATCCATAAGTTTGATTTTGGGAACCCTAAAATATTAAACAGTGAAAAATATAATAATAAATTGAAGAATTCTGTAAACAAGTCACATGATGAAAAAACATAAAAGAAATAGTAAATTATAAAACAGGTACTAAAAATATGAATATCCTATATGAGGACAATATTAATTAAGCATCTAAATATACTATCATTAAATAGATATAATTTAAAACTAAGCACCCACTTCCATATTTATTATTATGGTATTATATACAAGGATAGTTTAGAATAATCCTTACTTTAGAAATTAAAAATTAAGATAAAAATGATAATTTTTAATTTTATGTGCATGCGTGCTTGTGTATGAACAGCCTAGTTCAAAAATGAAAAGTCGTATGAAACTGAAATTACTTATTTAAAATTTTAAACTTGACCTATCGGAAATGGCACTTAATAGAATCTATTTTTACATTTTTTTTTTTATTTTTGAAAAAATGGCTCTAATGATTTTGATTAAGCAATGTACTTCTAAATGATCTTAAATATCAGCTTGGCTTAATACTTATTGAAATGATCTGACATGGTTTAAATAATTCTTGAAGTTATAGGTTCTACTTGATGAGTTTCATTGAAGTAATAGGATATAGTGAATGAAAAATCCTCTTCCTATTTAAATTTTTTTATTTTATTTTTATTACTTCAATAACGACGTTTCAGGGCTGTCAATACATCGTCAGGTATATGATTACATATATCTTCTATTATCACATTTCCTGTTCTTCTTATTAGTCTTAAATTATTAACAATATCATATTGTTGTCAATTATGTAAAAATTAATAAATTCTAATTCCAACATAATTATAGATAAGGAGATCTAAACTCCAATATACCTTCCTGAAACCAGGTAATCTTAAATGATGATTTTTTTTTTTAATTTTCCTTTAAAATGCTTAAAAAAATTTTTTATCATGAAAAAAATAAAAAGTTCTCATTGTTATCAATTATTAACAGTGGATAAATACAAAATATTAAAGAATTAAAAAAAAAAAAAGGAAAAATAGACACATCTGATTCGAACAGGAAAACCCGAGGCCACACAATGTTTCCTGATCGCATGACTGCTTTATTATCTTTTGTTAAACTGTTGCATTCTAAGCTGGAACTTTTTCCCCTTTCAGGTCTTTAGATTTTTATCTTTTCGAAAATCACAATTAACTAGTGTTAACTTCAATATAAGCCTACTAATCTACATAAAAATTGGGAATGTAAGTAGGGGGGTACTATGTGAGAGTTGCGTTGTACGTCCATGCCAGATTTATGTACTGTCTAAGATAATTTATTATAAAATTGCTAAAAACTTAATATGATGAGATGTGTGTTTTATTGTTGTTATTAAGTTTTTTTAAATGTATTTTATTCAATTAATAAAATATTAGATCTTTTACTGTATCATGAATTTAGGAGTAAATGCAAGTTTTTAAGAATTAGCTACATTCAAGTTGTATTTTATGGAATCCATAAAAGCTTCTTAAGTTAAAAAGTAGCCACATTTATTTTAATTTATGATATTTATATCATTTAAGGAACTGTGCCAATCATTCGATGCCCTAGAGGAAATGCAGCTGAAATGGTTGCCGAGAAATTAGATAAGAAACTTAGAGAAAACCTCAGGGACACTAGAAATAGTTTATTACTTATGGATACTGTTCAAGCTGGAAATTTTAGGTAATTAAAATAAATTATATTTAAATTTTTGGTATATATACAGTGTGAGTTAGGTACACTATTGGTCAAAATTGAGGATATCTAGTTCTTTTGTGTAAAAACAATGCTGAAATGATCCTTACTCTTTTCCAATATAATATATATATATTTTTTGGAAGATCGTTGATTGATCGTGTGTAATATATAAAAGGAAGATAGTTTGGGGGTGCGGTAAACAAACTCGAATAGTAATTAAACTATTTAATGTTAGTCAACGTTACGCTTATTTGTTTCCCACCTACAGCTCATTCATAAGCTTTAAAGGTGGGTGACCTGTTTTGTTCATTATTTTCCTTTTTTCTATATTTTATTCTTATTTCCCTTATTTTCCCATATTTTAGTGTTTATTATTATTATTATTGTTATTTTTATATTTCTTTTTTATCTAATTTTTTGTTTTTATTATTTCCATTTCCATTAATTGTCTAATATCTCTTTTTAATTCTTGTTTATTTATATTTTTCATTGTTAGTCTTAATTTTGTTTTCTTTAATTTACTTTATATCACTTTTCACATATTTTAAATCATATTTAGTCATAACTTAGTTTGCTTTTATTTCATGTTATCTATTCTCTTTCTTTGTTACTTTGTTTTTGTAGATATGACATGATTTCCTATGTGAAATTCAAATTTTTGACTGATTATGAGGTAAATATAATTGTATGAATTATAAATACACATGGATGAGGATTGTTATTATAGTGGATTATTATTGTTTGTAGGTTATTAAAGTACATGAATATGGTACAATAGTTCCGAAACGTTGTGCAGCAATATGTTAATTTAAAATAAATTACATTCTAATTGGAAGTTTTTTAACCTCAAATAATTGTTATTGAAATTGACTTACCAGACTTCCTTAAAAAAAAAATCTTTTTAGCCCTGATGAAGCCTTTCAAAGTGGGGCGAAATGTTGGCTCACATTAAATAGTTAAATTACTATTTGATTTTTTTTTTTTTTTACTACACCCTGACCATGTTCCTTTTATATATATATTTTTTGTTTTGTTGTAATATCCTATTTTTAAATATATTAAGTGCTATCAATGGTTTTGCTCAAATCATGAAAATATTAATTAAAAAGTGAATACAATTTCTTTGTTGACTTCAGTCATTAATTATTATTTTTTAAAAATCTTTTTATGTAGAAACTATTAAAAGTTAGATAAAATGTGAAATATTACAAGGTTTTAGGCTTGAATTAATTAATTATGAA
>NW_027115129.1:923787-933912 GCF_000696795.3 Halyomorpha halys
TATATAAATAGTTTTAAGTAAGTTGATGTCAATCAGAATGATAGTCATCATTCAAAAGGCAGATTGATGTGATTAATTTGAATGATCCTACATTATCAGTTAGACTGGCACTTATTTTTAAATGGGATTTTGAACAATAAGGATATTGTGCAATGTCTCTTTCGGTTATAATTTATAATTAAGAATTTTTAAATTTAATCAATTACAATTAAATTTCTATAAATAATAATTTATATATGTTTATCTTTAACTCTAAATGCCTCATGTATGTTTCATTTATGTCTCAAGCGTTAATAAAATTTTAAAAAAATAGTTTTCAGAGACCTTTGCTGATTGTTTTGGATCGGAACGTTGACATGGCAACTCCTCTTCATCACACGTGGACTTATCAGGCCCTTTGCCATGATGTTCTTGATCTCTCATTGAACAGATTGATTGTAGAAGAAAGTGCTGGAAAATCTCCAGGAGGCGGTGCTAGAGCGAAAGCCAGGGCGTGCGATCTTGATAGTAAAGATAAATTCTGGGCGGTGCACAAGGGAAGGTAATTAAAATTTGAAAACTATTATTGTATGTTGTACATTTATTTATTCTTGTATGTAATATTTTACAACTAATTTTATGGAAGGCTGTTTACTTAGCACTTTGACTGCGGTTGATAACACATTATCCTTAAGCCGTGGTATCTTTGGAGCAAGTATGACAATAAGCCTTCGTCAAGGTAGGCCACTTTTCTAGAAGGAGTGGGAAAAGCACTAGCATCTTCTTTTCACATTGATTGTCCCGAAATGTGTTTAGTACTGTCCCAGCTTCAATCAGCTCTGATCGTTCTGGATTCTACTACCTACCTTTAAAGATTTTTCAAATTTTTTTTTATTATCAAATTAATTTTTTCAAGTATATAAATTTATTTACTTATGTATTCTTTTATTTTATACATTTCCAATAAGATTTTTTGCATATTCGAAAGGTTTTTTTAATTATTTTTGTATTGTATCATTTCATGTTGATCCAATCACATGTATCAGCTGATTGTATACATAGATTCAGTGGTGCATGCAGGTGACGAAAATAGTCGTCATGGTTAAAAACCAGAGATATTTAAATTGTATTGGGCTAATTATGATATTTTATAAATTATATAGTGCTTATTTAAATTAAAAGAAAAGAAAAAATATATTAAAAAAATCTTGTTTTTCAGAGAAGCACCTGCGATCAAAGTGTTAATTCATAATTCTGAATTTTTTCTTCCTTTTTATTATCTCTATTTTTTATTAATTTTTCCTCAATGTTACAGGTTCCTTTCTCTATCTTCAGGATTACATTACTTTTTTTTTTTTTTTGTCTCCTTTTGAATTACATTCTTATAATTTATATTTAGTCATATTAATAATTTTAAATAGAGACTTATTCTGTTAAAATCATTTACTATATCGCTTAAATAGATATGTACTGTTTAATTGCATATAAAATTAATACTATGGCAACATATAAATTATATGGATGTAATTAAAATGCAAACAAAGAAGCTAAAAAAAAATAGATAATGTAATCCTAAATAGGTAAAGGACCTTGAAACATCGAGGAAAAATTAATAAAAAATAGTGACAATAAAAAAATATATCAAAATTATTAAATTTAGTATTTTATATATCTATCTTACTTGAATTTTAGTTTTGAACTTGTATGATTTTGGTTGATGAGGCTTCATTTTAGAATATGCTGGTATGGTTAATGAGTGAACTGTTAATTGGAAGTGAAAGGAAATGAATTTATTAAACAATTTACAGGGTTGTGGAGAGTGAACAAAAGAAAAAAAATACTGGAATCTATGGTATAATTACAGGCAGGGTTATTAGGGAGTAACCAAAAAGAAGGATGGGTGGATTAGGTTCATTTTATAATTTTGATCTGAGGACACCAAAGATAGCAATGTTGATGGGTTGATGTGTACGAAGGTCCAGTTTTAGTTGATTAGGAATGAAAATTAGAGTGAATTTACTTAGGTGGACGTTTATGTGAATAAAGGCCACATCTCTCTCATTATCTTCCTCTCTCCAGGCTCCTGTCCCTAGTTAGGGAACCACTTACACCTTAAGTTATGCATGCAACATAACTTTGAATTTAAGAAAAGTAAGAAGATAATTTCTCTGAATCCCAAAGATAAAAAAATGGCACTCTTCTCTTGTTTGCTTTACGTTATACCAAGCTGGAGGCTGTTTCTTACCTTCTTGGCCACAAGGGGTACTAATACTGCTAATTACTACTAGGCATATATTTATATTGTGGGGACCATCCTTCGATCATACTTTTGTTTTTTAAACAAAACAAATGTAATTTATATAACTTATGATATATTGTAATAATTTTATTTATTATTAATAAAATAAAAAAGAATTTTTATTCTTTTTATAATTTTTTTCAAATATAAAAGATACTTGGGTTCTAATTAAGAACTTTAATATTAAATGGATAATATAATTTTATTATACAAAAAGAAAGACTCTTAATTTTATTATATAAAAAGAGAGACTCTTAATCTCAGGGTGTGTTGTTACTAGACAATCAGAACAGGGATTTACAATAATTTCTCTTAATTTAATTAATATCTATTTTACAATGTATCTCTTTTTACGTATAGCAAAAACTAAACAAGCTCACGATCTTCCTTTGATGATTCCTTGGTGTCTTCTTTTTTCTTTTGTTCTGGCGTCCAAAATGGCTTCCTCTTCTTGCTGGACAGAAATTGATGAGGACCTCTTAATCCTCATTTCATCCTCTCTCTTCTCCCCTCACACAACGACCGTTCCCTCCAAAAACCAAAACCTGCCTTAAGGTTACATGTAAACAACAATTGTTGCACAACAGTTAGGGATTTTTCCAAATGATTTTCTTTCTGAATATTATTCATTAGCACTATTTCTTGATTTCTATTTTTCCTTTAATTTACTGTATTTTCAATTATGATGGGAACAGTTAAAATAGTTTTTTATGATATTTGAATCTGATCAACATGGCCTTGATTCAACATACCGCCATCTTAGTTTTTTGTATCACGAAGTTATTATAAACAATGAAACTTGGTTAGCTTGCTTTTTGGATAAACAAAACAAATGAATATTAAAATGATACATAAAATAAAACATATTAATAACCCTTTATACATCAAAATATATTATTTACTTAAAAAGAGCATATTAAAATATATTCATGTCATGGTTTATAAATTATAATTAGGAATGCTTTCACGATTATTTAGAGTTTTTTTTTCCATTACAGTCCATTTCCTAATGTGGCAGAGGCTATTCAGGAGGAGCTAGAAGAGTATAGGGCTTCAGAAGATGAAGTCAAGAGGCTCAAAGCATCGATGGTGAGCAATTTTTTCTTTGTTAAATAATTCAAGACTAAATTTTTGAGTTACTTTGCTAAGTGAAAATATATTTAGAAAAGTTAAAATATGTATAAATATTTTTTAATGTGGCAAATAAAATGGGTATGTAAAGTTGTGGGACTTAGTTACGAATGGATCCTAAGATGTTAATAGACAATGAACCAATGGGTAAACCTCTAAGGGGTAGACCGAAACATAGGCGGGAGGATTGCGTTAAGACTGATCTAGTAGATTTGAGTTTGGAGTGATGTCACTTGGAGAGAACAATTGGTGGTATCGGCATTGAACCTTAGGGTTCGCTTAACCTTTCTTATTGTTATTATAATTTTTTTTTAATTAGTTAAATCATTTTCAGTGCCGATTACCTTTCAAAGTATTTCTTTTTATGTAGCTCATCAACTTTACGTATTGATTTCTCTTGTCGTTATGATTTATCTCAATTATATTCACCAGTTGTATGTCCCACTGACTTATCATTTTATGTTCAAATTCCTTTCTCAACAGCTTTCTCACATCTCCACTAAACTGATCTTTCTTCAGGTTAAATATTCTAAACTTTACTTTATTTTTGATTACTTAAAAGTAGTTGCTCTTGTTTTGAGGCGAGTGACCGTGTTTTTCACTTGTAAAGAATTTTAAAAAGGATAATTCTTCAAAATTCTAGCTTTCAAGCTTCAAGATTAGATAAGATTAGATTTTTATTCAGGGCGATCAACATCTAGGTTATTACACCCTTTTTACTTTATTTATCTTCCTGTCTTTGACATTTGATAATTGAATGTAGACTATTTCCTTTTTACACTGGTCGATATTGGTGGATTATATTTTACTATAAAGTTGAATTTCTTTCAGAAATTTTATTATTTTGTTTATGGATTCTGCTGAGTCTTTAAGGGCCAATTCTCTTGTATGAGGAATTTTATTATTTTCGAAGGCTTGAAGAAATGATGAGCATTCTTCAATTATATGCTTTATCGGTAATGGGGACTGACAGGTTTGGCATATAGGTTGGTCCTCTTTCGTGTGTTAATTTGGAATGTCCTATTCTTACTCTTGCAACAACCACTTCTTCTCTTCTGTTTCCACTTATGGCACTTGTCCACTTTTGTGTTTTTTTTTTCAACATTTCTTAGTTGATTGGTGAGTGGTACGTCAGCCCACATTGAATCCCAACTTTTTTGGATTCTGTTCCTTAAAAATGCCTTTATGTCTTTCGGCTCGTAAATTTGGAGTGGTTGAACGTTCATTGTAGCAGCCTCTTTAGCCGCTGCCTCATTTCCAGGTATTCCTGAGTGCCCTGGAGTCCAGAGAAAGGATACAATTTTTTAAAGATGTTTTTAGCATGTCTATAATGAATTTTGTCTATCGTAGGTCCGCTTTGACTGAAGTTTGATAGACTCTGGAGTCCAGACATTGAATCTGCACAAATGAGTATGTTTGAGCATTCACTCACTTCTTCAAGCTTCTAGATAAAACATTTTCCATTTTTAGTCTTGCTTTTAATTCCTGTTGTATATATTTCGCTCTATATTTATATTTTAACAATTGATTATGGGAGGGGGTATTGTCTCATACAAAAGGCACCCCTAACTATATACAATATTATAAATTTAAAAAAATTAGATTAAAATAATAATTCTTGATAAAAGAAAAGTTTATAAAAAAAAAAAAAAGCAATGACATGTATGGATTTAACAAAATAAATAATTGACTTCTAATGGAAAAAACTAAAAGAAAGTGAATTTAAGAAAAAAAGGAAGAGAAAAAAAAAGAAATTAAGATAAAATAAAATTTTAGAGTGACAATAATAGAACTTATAAATATAGAATTTATAACAGAATGTTCTGCAGCAGCCTGGGCTTCAGTCTTCGGGTTGTGGTTGGCTATAGAAGTGGTTCCCAATTCCTAGATTACGGGAAGTTTTATCTTTAATTATTTTGAAATTTAATTCTTTGACTGGTTTTTTCATCTACATTTCAATTTAAGATGTAATATTATAAAAATATTGTTTTTCGATTATTCTAGGGTTTGGACAATGAGAGCGATGCTGCATTTTCTATGATGACAGATAACACAGCCAAATTGACTTCAGCTGTTAACTCTCTGCCGCAGCTTTTGGAAAAGAAAAGGTTAATTGACATGCATACTACAATCGCTACTGGTAAGTGTCTAAAATGTTTCCAAAATCATCAGTGTATATATATTGCCTTAAATCCAAAGAGATATAATTTTGTTTTAATGTAAACTAATAAGTCTTTAATCTTCATTATGTTTTATAAATAATATGGTGATGAATCTATACCTTCTGGGTGGCCATGAGTAATAGTTTCGATTGATGGTGATTTATCCATGGTGTCCTTGATATCCATCAAGTGCAATCTTTTTTTACTTCCACTAACTTAAATAAAATTTTTTTAATGAGTAAACTTTTTACTTCTGTATATAAAGAAATCAATAAAAAAAAAAAAAATTGTAATTCATTCATTGCTAATGGTTTTCTCAATATTTAATGTGTTTACTTGAATTTAATAAGCAACACTGGCACTCAACACCCCAGTTGGATAAAAATAGGCTTTCTTCAAAATCTAAAGGGGCCTCTACACGTTGGCCAAGCCATGGCGAACTCAGACATGCGCGAGCATGTGGATGGGTGGCTTGTACGAGTTGGCCTAAGCTCGTTGCCGATCCGTCGAGAGTCGGTTTTTGGACACAGATCAAAAACCATTGTTCTTTATTTAGTTGCAACTGAGAGCTGTTAGGGGATTAAAGGTGTTTGTTGGTACTTTTTAAGATAAGTTTTATATTTAATCTTATTTATTTATATTTAATTTCCTTTCATTTTCTTTTTTTTGTAATAAAAATAATATAATCCCAGTGCAATGGCTGAAACCACTTGTACGTCCGCCATGCTTGCCTCTCTGAATAACACTGACATGTGGATGATCCGCTCTTTGTTTACCGAGCATTTGTACAAGCCTCCGATTCGTGGCGAGCGGCTAACAAGTGGATCCACCTTAAGATTCTATGGACGTATCCATCTCAGGTTGATTTAATAATGCAAAAATTGTATTTCTGTTCACAGCTGTTTTAAATGCCATTAAACTGAGAAGGTTAGATACGCTTTTTGAATATGAAGAAAAGATAATGGCAGGAACTACATTGGAGAAGTCGCTCCTAGATATCCTGACTGACACCGAAGCAGGCACCCCGGACGACAAGATGAGGCTCTTCTTGATCTATTATATCTGCACTGACTTGATCCCTGAGGCAAGTAATCCATTTTCTTACCAATTCAACAATGCTTTTTTGGTACAGTCAACTCTTGGTGACTCAAGAAGTTACTAAGGAAATAAGAAATCACTTTGAGTTATTTTTTGATAATTGTTTTAATAAAATTGTCATTTCAATATTTTCAGACCGACATAAATAAGTATTCCGAGGCACTTCAAACTGTTGGATGTGATTTAGATGCATTGAACTACATCAAACGCTGGAAGTAAGTTAAGTTTTTGATATATTTCTTATTTTTAAATAATTTTTTCGTTACCATGGTTATCTTGTAGAAGAGCTTTGTATTTGAAATTGCATTTTGGTCTCTGAATAAAAGTATAATAGGTGAATTATAAAATTGCAATAAATATTAATTACTGTTATAAAGTAATATTCAATTTTATTCAAGAGAGGTTAAATTTTGAAGAGCATTAGACATAAATCTAAACTTTTGTCATATATGAGTTTTTGACGTGACAACGTCTTATAAATCATTTTGCGGGATGCCATGTTAGAAAAAGTGTCCCATAACGGAAGTAGATTGTGGGGGAGGTAATTAGTAGTGTAGTAGTGGGGGTAAGAGGATTATAGATGCTGAGAGTCATGCAGGCAAAAGTGTCCCGTAACGGAGAAGGTAGTGGTGGGGATGGGTAAGAGTGAGGTGGTGGGGTAAGAGGATTATAGAGTATACGTTGTCACGGAAATATGTCGCCTCGGCGCTTCGCGCCGAGGCCTACACGGGCACGGTTTTTTTTTCTCATAATTTCAAATATGCATACAAATTTAATTATATAAGTACTGCTTACAGTACCATTATAAAGTACATTTCGGTTTGATATGTAGAAATCATCTTCAATATAAACTGTTTTCTATTAAAAGTTATTGAATTTCTTAAAACATTAGAGTATGTTAAGATTTTCAATTATTGATTTCAAATATTCGATTCAAATTTAAAAAGGAACTGTTTTTGACTATTATTTTATTTACTTATCAATTTTATTTTCATAATAGATTTTATCTTTATCAAGGCTTATATTTAATTTAATATTATTTCAGGGCCTATGCTAAGATGGCTGCGATGCCGAGTGAGTATTCCGGAGGGGGTACGAAAACAGTCAGTATGTTTTCGAAACTAGTTTCTAAAGGCTCTTCGTTTGTAATGGAAGGAGTGAAAAATCTTGTCGTGAAGAAACATGTTAGTTTTCTTATTTTTATTTTTATATTATTATATTCTTTTTTCAATTCTCTTAGAGATTTTCTAATCATAACTAATTGAAAGATTTAAATCTTATAGTAAAATAGAAGATTCTTAAAAAAAAAAAAAAATCAATTTAACTTCATTATGATGAATGTATTTTTGTAATATTATCTATACATATATTCTATATTATAATCAACTATATTTTGAGGTGATGTTTCGCAACTTTACTGTTTGCATTGTCATACCAATTGTCTATTGCAGTTTAATAATAATAATAATAATAATATGTATTTTTGTGGATGTTGGGGATCAGTCAATAATACAACTATATTGAAATGACTTATCGTAACTTTATACTTTGCATAAAGTCATGCCCCACAGTGAAAAAACAGTTTTTTAGAACAATGAATTTCTTAACTTTAGTAATCTACCATAACGTAACCAATTTCCCATGTACAATGCGGTTGTTTCTTTTAAAGGCTAGTGGCACTGCTCGGAAACTCAGACTTCTCTCATTTAATTCAATAATTTTATAATTTTTCAGTACTTTAGTTCAGATTGTTTTAAAACATTCACAGACTCTCATTGAATAATTTGAGTCATAAAAATTGAGAATTGGTTGAGTTATTGGCTCAAGAAATGGTTACATACCTACAAATGAGCCTATCATGAGACATCCCTAAACACAATACGGCTCTGCCATATTCTTATAAAAAATAAATATGTTTATTGCTATGTTTATGTAATCTTTTAAAAATGAATTCAAAGTGAACCAGCTCTGAAGTTAAAGAATAGTCTAACAAAACTCAAATCAACAAACCCTTATTTGCTTATTCATAGGTTTGGTTGGTCATAAGATTGGTTATTAAATCTCATTCCCTTTGTTGCTCTCATCCAGTTGTCTAAACTAGTCATGAAACGATGATATTTGTGCCGTCAAGCTACTATTGGTGTAATTTTATTTTTTAAACCTTCTCCAAGCTTTTTTGGAATTTCTATTTCTATTGGGTGGATCTCTGTTTAGAATGATGAAACTGATAAGAGTATTTTCCATTTTATAGAATCTCCCCGTGACGAGGATAGTCGACCAGTTGATGGAAATGAAGGGGTGCGATGATTACAGATATTTTGACCCAAAACAGCTGAGATCAGTCGATCCTTCTCGGAACAAAACCATGGCTAACGAGGCTATCGTTTTTGTCGTCGGAGGAGGCAATTACATTGAGTATCAAAACCTCATGGATTATGCTAAGGTAGTATTCTATGGTCTATTTCTATACTTGTAATTACGTAATTTTTTTTTTATTCATCAATACCATTTTGTTTATACCATTTATATATATATTGTAATAATCAAAAATTATTTATAATGAAATAAAACTAATTTTATTTAAATTTTATAACATAAGTGACTCTTTTACCAGGGCGGGTTTCCTGGCAATCAGAAACAGACGACACTTTACTAATTATAACACATAAACTTAATTAATAGATATTCTACAAATACAATAAATTTCAGTTAGAAACAAAACTAACCAATTACACAATCTTCCTTTGATGATATATGACTGTTGGCATCCTCTTGTCCATGATGCTATGTCCAACCCCTAACAATGGCTTCCAGTCTTTTCCACTTCTAACCGACGGACGTCTTCTCCCCTAGCCAGCAAAATCAAGAGTCCCCGTTTCCTCTCCTCTATCTTCAATGTTCATTGGTCGATCCAAAAAATAATCGATTGTAGTATGATCGCTCTGCTTTATTTGCTATGATTTGTGATGTAAATAGTTTATTGATAATTGTCACTTTCTTCCATTTCTTCTTTGATTATTCCTTTTCCATAATTACTACATAAGAACAGCAAAAGCTGAAAAATTTCAATCCATGTTAACAAACACAAACAACCCAATGAACATCTTTCTTGTTTTGAACAATGTATTTATTTTAGATAATGAAAACTAGTTAGCTTGCTTTTTGATTTAAAATAACAAATTAACAATACTGAAAGAATATAGATAAAATAAAAACATAACTAAAATCATTTATCTATAAATAGTTGATATTTATAGATAAATTATTTAAATTATATTTTTATTTATGTATATTGTTTATTTGTTATTTTAAATCAAAAAGCAAGCTAACCAGTTTTCATTATCTAAAATAAAGACGCCTTTCAAAACGAGATAGATGGCGGTGCGCGTCCTTCCGAAGTGTTCGTTGGGTTGTTTGTTTGATAATATGAATTGAAATTTGTCAACTTTTGTTCTT
>NW_027115129.1:934662-935353 GCF_000696795.3 Halyomorpha halys
TGTATTTTTGTTTTAAAGTGAGCAAAAGAAATATCTTGAAATTTTTTCAGAGTAAGTCAGGTGCTGGAAGTGGGCCAATGAAGAGGATCGTTTATGGTTCGACAACATTGACAAATTCCAAGCAGTTTTTGAAACAAGTGAGTTCGTCTTGATTTGTTTTTGTTTATTGATAATCTATTATTCAGTTTTATATCAAATTACATAGTCATCTCTCATCATCGGGGCACAATCAAATGATTTGGTTTTAGATATAAAAAGAGTTAGATTCTTCGTAGTGTTTGAGAGAAAATCCTGAGGCAGATTTATGGTCTATTGGAAATGATTCGACATGGAGAAGGCTCGGAGACAGAGAAGTATGCTCCTTGCTAAATGGAGATGATTTAAGAATTACCAAGCTCAGTAGGCTGCCTTCATCATATTGCAAGAACATGGTCGGTCCCATGAGATCCCTAAAAACCTGAGGAAAAAATTTTAGGGTCAAGTTTTTCACTATGTGGGACCACCATGAAATAAAAGTTGACCTCTCTAGACCGGGTTCGAACCAGCATCACTGTAGTTGTAGGATTGCTGAGATAGATGCCATAACTCTCCCAGTCACAGATGGCCCACTCTTGAAGAGTCAAGGGTTCAGTATTTAGTAGGGGCATTCATGATCTTTGGTTTAACATGTTAAAGCGTGTTAAATGGAAAA
>NW_027115129.1:937273-938025 GCF_000696795.3 Halyomorpha halys
AAAAAAGAATAAAAACGAACCTGTTCGCTGGAAAATCAAACGCCTAATGGATACTGCGCTAATAATAATATAAGATCCACTGTGGGTGCAAAACTAAAGAAATATCAGGAACTGGCTATCGAGTTGTAGTAATTGTACCATTTGGAAGGTGTCATCACCACTCCAATCATAATATCCATCAATGGGCTGATACCAAAATCAACAGTGGCAGGCACGGATGGTTTGGGGTTACCTATGAATGTGCTAAGAGAGACTCATCAGTCAGTTCTCTTTGATACAACACGTAAGGTCAGAAAATATTTAAAAAATTAATATGAAGGTGGTCGGACTTCTGGTCCCCCACCTCAGATACTCAACCCACAATAGCGAGAAAAAACAGACAATAATAATAATTAGTTAGACTTGCTTGAACAAATAATTTTATTTATTATTGAATTAATGGTTTATTTATAAAACTATAATTTTTATTTCTTTTCAGTTATGCCTTCTCGGCAAAGAAATGCACTGACAAGAAAAAGCAGGCTATATTACCAATGAATTCATCACGGATATCTTATTATTATCTCATTCTTTTCATCCATGAATCATATTATTTTGTACATACATATATATATATGAAATTTAAAACATTTATAATTTTTTATTTATTTTTAAATATTTTTCCATAAAATCCAAGACTACCATCTGGCAAACAGTCCCTTTTATGTAATTTTTATTGTGTATTTTTGTTTTAAAGTGAGCAAAAGAAATAT
>NW_027115129.1:939555-941311 GCF_000696795.3 Halyomorpha halys
AGCATTAATCTACGGTCAACTATCTACACCTCATTAAACACAATTAAGTTGAAATAACTTATTTAATCGTGCCAATGTTTCGGCCAGAATTTCTAGCCTTCATCAGGGCTAAGAACAGAACAAGATAACAACCATTGAATACAGAAAATAAAATATAAATAGAATGACATAAAGTTAATAATTGTGCAGAAAGAAGTGGAAAATAAAATGTATGTATAGGTAATTGAATAAGTAAGTAAAAATAACATAATTAAAGAAATAAAATAAAAATTTGAAGTTATATAATGCAAAGGGAGATGAATATTTTAGTTTAGTAATGATTTAAAAATTAAAATTATGGAAAGAAAATATGTGTAACAAATGAAATATTGTAACCATAATATTAGATAAAGAAGCAATTATCTAAAATAATCGAAATGATTATTGTTACCCTTTGTTAGTTTATTTTAACACTTGATAATGGCGAGGAAAGGGGGGTATAATTTTGTACAAAATAACACTGCTAATGATTTACTATGCTATAACCATGGCAATTATAAATAATAAAGATTAGATCTTATAAAAAAATAAAATAAAAGTTAGTAATTAAAGAGAAAATAACAAACATAAGCAAATGATATTTTTAAAATTAATAAAATAAACAATTGACTTATACTAAAAAAATAAGAACGAGAGAGTATTCTATTGTTGTAATAACCTAGACCTGGATTATTTTAAAATATGTATTTTTTTAAGTATATTAACTAAGTGTAATTTCATGAAATAATAATTACTGAAACGATGATTTCTCAATAAATGATTATTTTTTATGAAATCTCAATCTAATAACTATTCCTATTTATATCTTGAAAAAATTGTTTCATGATATAATCATTGATTGAAATAAAGACATATATTTCTGGAATATCGTTCAAGATCCATGAGTACTGGAAATGAACATGATATGGAGATGGTTAATAACTATTGCAGTATCTGTCGTAGTCGAGACAGTATTGTTGCACCAGCTCTGGTGTGATGGATGTGCGAATAGTGGTAGTGAAGTTTCTATCATGTTAAAGCTCACATACGCATGACAATTTCACCAACTGTCGCAGCCACTGGATTTTAGTTGTCATAACAGTTAACGAAAGAGTAGAAAATGAATACAAATTGTTAAATAAAGAGTTTATACCAGGATGTCGTGGATCAGCCTGGGCTTCAGTCTTAGCAATGTGGTTAGGTTGCCTATGTTGTAAGCCACTGTACCTTTTACTGCTGGTATGTGAGAATGGAATTTTGTAAACTATTTTTTGATGAAATCCTTTGTCGATTCCACGTGTAGTTCACTATTTGCTAATGAATTGGCAGGGAGAATCTACAACCAGTATGAAAATATAGAATAGTACCTGATAGCTGAGCCGATTGGGCTATGGGTTGTAGGTTTGAATACCATCTAGGTGAGTCGAATTTACTTCTCGGTGGTTCTGAGAAATGAATCTTGACATTCCCACTCTAGGGGCTTTCGAGGTTCTCAATGGAGGACTTGATCCATTAAAAACAAGTATAGAAATAGGAAAATTGTAATCAATAATCAATTTCACTGTTGATAAAAGTACCAATTTCAAATCTGTAAAAATGATAAGTAACATATCTTATGTAGGTCATAAAGAAAGGAACAATAGAAATTTGAGTTAGTATTTGACCTGGACTATCTTACTAATATTTACTGGGTTTAATAATGAAAGAATAATGTATGAAAGATCTGAAGGGTCTAACC
>NW_027115129.1:942135-944345 GCF_000696795.3 Halyomorpha halys
GGGGTGTCCTAGAGCATGCCAGTAGTGCAGCTAGTAAATTTCTCTGTCCCAAAATATTACAAAAAATAGTAAAATATCAAATCTGGTGAGCCTCACGGTGGTATCCTTGGTCCCATCCTCTACATAGTCTATACAAATGACATCCCAACCAATCCTAACCAGGTATGTGGATGACACATGTGTGCTTGCAGTACCACAAGGACCCGGGTTAAAATCTGGCTGACAAATATTTATTCTGTTACCGTAGACGTGAGTCAATTCTGTGGGTTCGGGAGACCTTCGGAGTTTACCCAGCATCATAATTGGGGAAAAATCTAGAGGTCGAGCGTGATTCTGACCAAATCATCTCCTTGCAGAACCGTTGGTCTAGTAACTGTTCTTCCTTACAAAGTACTGGACCGCTGATCCTTCATGGGTTGTAGCGGTACCGATTGTTTTTTTTGTTTTTGTTTTTTCATATTCATTTTAATAATTTACTACAAATTAAACTAGTAAGCCAAAATCCTATCTATATTTTGATTTGTAGAGAATTTCCTGCTTCGTCTCGTTCGAAAGAGAGCGAATACTTCTATAAAATACCTGAACAAGACTATTTGGGCTTAATAATTGGGGATAATTGGTTAGGCGGGACGTGAGCGGGTTTCGAACCTGTTCAAGACCAATTAGGAGTGCCTTCGCTTTATTTTTAATCGGCCTTTTTACGAAGTATTCCTAGCCATCCTCTTCCATAAACAGGAGGGAAGAGTGTGTAAGGATTAATTTTATTGCCTAACTCGCAGTATAATGAATTTAATTTAAATCCCTCCATTGAATCCCTAGAAGTATTTTATAAAGCAACTATATTAAATACTCATCATCTCTTTTATAGATATTACAGTTAAAGCCGTTTTATATTTTTTATTGATATTTACAACTGTACATTCATATACATACATCCAGTAAATTTAATGTAAGATTATAATGAAGTAATACAGGTTTGTAGAGAAACTATCCATTGTTAGCACCCTAATAAAGGTTAGAATATTATTATGGAGTGATACAGGCGTGTAGAGAAACTACCCATTGGTAGCACTCTAATGAAGTTTTACATTAGCAGGTATCGTGGCCATCTTCTTTTCAGACGCCTCGGAGGATTGTCAGGAATGGAAGAGGAAGTAGTGGGTGGTTAGGAAATTTATAATGGAAGGATTGATATCTGGTTCGGGCTAGATCGGTTACATAAGGAACATTAAGGTCTTAATTGTATGATTTTATTTGTGACAAGGTAAGGAGCATTGGAAATTTTGGATTGTAAGGACTGGATACGAGAGGAATTCGAAGGTTTAGTGGAGCCCCAAAGCTCAACTCCGTATGTCCAGATAGGCCTTATTATTGTCATGTAGATCAGTCTTTTGTAATGAGTTAGAAGTTTAGACCGTTTGTCAAGTAAGTGCTGTAATAGTCGAAATCGACGAGCAGTTTCTTGTCTTTTCAATTCAGGTTAGTTATTTGTCCAGATGAATCTTTTTAATGTCTCATAAAAGGCCATTGAACAGATTTGCTACTTAGGACTCCATCTTGACAAGAGACTTACTTGGAATCCCCACACAAGACTGAAACGACAAGAAGCTGCTGGTAGATTCCGAACACAACACCTACTTCAAAAACGCTCTGAACTTCCTCTTTACTAGAAAAAACTCTTATACGCTATTATGATCAGACCCATTTGGACATATGGCTTGAGCTTTGGGGCTCCGTCAAACCATAAATAAAGACCTGAAAACTCTCCTTCCATTACAAATTACCTAGCCACTCAAACCCATTAGTTCTTAATCTCTCATCCTTAACAATCCTTGCTAACCCTCCGAAAAGAAGATGGCCTCGGGATCTTCTAATTTAAAACAATGATTGAACCACCATTGGGTGGTTACTTCCCAAAATTATCGATTGTTCTGAAACAATTATCACCTTTACTTATTGCATTTTTTTTATTCAGTTGTAAATTTAAATAGATCTAATATATAAAAATCTTTATTTGTAAGCTAGTACTTCGTGCACTAACATACCTGCCAAAATTATTTGTATGAATTTCCTTATATACTCGTACTTTCACGATTGGACCTTAAACTGTCATTTATTTATGTAACCAAAAATCTTGTACTTAGAGCTGGATATTTATCTTCGCAATAGGATACGAAGTTTCATTTCTTTTAATATTATAATAATATTAA
>NW_027115129.1:944555-962842 GCF_000696795.3 Halyomorpha halys
AAACTCAGGTCGAAACGTCGGCATAAAATAAATAAATATGGTTTTGTTTATTTATGTTGTTCTTTGCTGACCGCACCCCCCGACAAACTTCTCCAATCATTAATCTACGGTCAACTATCTACACCTCATAATATTGTTAAATGTAGTGAGGTTTTTTTAATGTGAGAAATGAAGATTTTTTTGGTAAAGATTGTATAGTTTTGTTATTGGTTTTTATAAATGATTTTTGACAAACTATTCTTGTAAAAAAAAAAATGATATATTTAACTATGTGTTTTACAGCCTAGCTCTGTTTGTACAGGAGTTGTCCCAAAAACAAATAAATAATTATTATAAGGATAGATTTTTAATATTTAGATGAAAAAGGCAGAGAGTTACCATCAGACCCGAAATTTAACCACCTCCGTTTCCTCAAGTTCCAGAAGAACCGTTGGTAGGAGATATCCTGGGGGACCGCGGGTCATCCTTCTTGCTCCTGGAGAAGACCTCCTACGAAGCCCTACCGCTACTGACATTCTCCGCCGCCCGTAAACAATGGAACCCTGTTTTAAATCTCTCTCTCTCTCACTCCTTCTCTCTCCCTCACTCTTTCTCTCTCTCTCATTCTTTCTCTTCCTTTTTCTCATCGATTCATCTTTTCATTTGTGGAATGCGGCGACCTCCCGCTGATGAGAACGGAATCGATTCTTATCTGGCAACGATAGGTCGATGACATAAAGGCATTTGATATTTATTTACCTCTGATGCTCTTATTTTTGTCACTTTCTCCTTTTATTTTTTTAATTTTTCGAACATTGTGAACTTGTCTTGTTTAAAACACAACGATGTCCTAAATCTAAAGAGTTTTGATTTTAAATGTCTAATGCCTCATTTTTCTATCTATAAATACCCCATACGTAGTATATATGAATATGTTAAGATTCCTAACAACCCTAAAAAAAAAATTCTCTCCACCATGCTGAGCTTATATATTAAAATATTTAATTTTTATTATTCTCTAGATTTGCGACGCTCATAAGTGTTTTCATCTGTAGAATAAATTATAAATTTTCATTCATCACGAAAAATTTTAGACTCACAAAACGTTCATGGTATATTTTAGGCAATGCCTGTAATTTTACCTCCTTAACTATCTCTATCTCTTTTCCCAAAATGATAAAAATTGACAAATCCAAAAACAGCATGGGCCCTCCAACGTCCTATAACTATTCTAGACCTGTCCAAATGCTCTAAAAATATTACCGAACCAGCTGAATACAAATCCCACTTTTCTCGTCTTCTTCAAAACATGGCGGAATCCTTTATAATTTACACAGACCAATCAACAACATCATCATTTGTATCAGATGACTCAACGTACAAAATTAAATTCCACAAACTATGCAATATATTCACAGCTGAACTCAATGCAATAGCTGCAGTACTTCACTTCTGTTTGTCTTGGAACCACAACAATATATCAATACTTACAGACTAACTAAGCTCGTTAGAAGGTTTAGATTGTATGTGTCCAGAGCATCAGAAAATTTCCTGTATCCATTTCTACTTAAACACTACAAAATGGGTATGTCAGTTACATTTATATGGGTTCCAAGTCTCGTAGGAATCGTAGGGAATGAGCTTGCTGATTGAACTGCAAGAGAAGCACTCGCATTCCCGGGACGGGGAAAAGCAGTTTAACTCCATCATAAATGAGCAGCCCTCTCGAAAAGAAAAACAAAGATAGATGGCAATCTTTTTGGAATGAAAGCCCAAAGAGTAAACTAAAAGCCCTGGGGTACCTTCAGCCGCAAATGTAGAGAGGAGGTCATACTGACCAGGCTGAGTTCACACGAGGCTCACTCACTCCTATCTTATCTCATAACAAAATCCTCTGAAATTTAAATATTGTAACAATTTGACAATCAGCTATATCTGTCAGGAATGCCCGTATTTCACGCCGCACCTCGCTAGCTTAGGATAAAACCCGAATATTTTTTTAAAACTTAGAGGTGATGATAAAATGATAAAATTAGTATTTCAGTTTTTAAAATTAAAAGGTTTACTAGCAGAAATATAACATCGAACGGACAAAAAATAAAATTAAAGAAATGTAGGCAAAATTGAACAATAAATAAATGGCGTTGATAACCAGTGATCTTTTACGCCGTTAAAAAGAAACAAACGAACCTGTTTAACTTTGCTCATGAACCCCCTTCTTAAGTTCTGAAGTCTTATTTGTATTTGCACTTCACAGAATTTTGACAATTAAAGTTCAAACATTTAAGTTATAATCACGCTTAGAAATTAAATTGGTTATTTTAATTTAGTACGATAGTTGGAGGACTAGCACCATAAGCTTGTAACACCTTAATGATGTTAATGAAATGGCAAGAAGCACCTAGTAACTATAGTTAAAGAGGTTTAACAGTACAAGGGTATGAATAGGAGTTGACCGGAGTGGACTCAAAAGAATGAAGCAGACAGATAGACAACCCAAAAAGGCGACCTCCAAAACAGCGAAGACAGAATGAGTGATGGCCTATCACTTTCCGCTCGCTGCTTTCATCCAATCAGATTACCGACTGGAGAACATTATTACTTTCACGTGTAGACACTATATATGAAACAAGGAGGGAATGAATAAAGAAAGATTAATTTAACACATTCCAAAGTTTGACATAAATTAATATATTTAGTTAAAATTAAACATACATTATTATTTTTATTGGATTAATGATTGATTGTTTATTATATATATTTAGTTTACAGCGGAAATAATAATATATTAAAAAAATAGGTTAATAAAATATCTGGTGTTTCTATTCACTCTACTACAAGAGCCCAAGAGGAGAAAAAAGGCAGTTACTGCACCCCAATTTTTGATTACTTTAATGAAAACTACGTATAATTACTAGTCAAAATTGATGAGTCTGCCAAGTATAGGTAGGAGAAATAAAAAATGGAGGCTGTTTCAAAACGTTAAAAATAATTAATTTTTTATTTAGAGCTCTATATCATTACTACCAACAAGAATAGAAAATCTAAGACAACATCATTTAAAGTAGAGTAAATTTACTAAAATGTAACTCCTTATAGAGTGTATGTAACCCTATTTACGTTTAATAGCTCTCGAGATATAGTTTTTTAAAAAGTAACATTTCATAACTATAAATCAATTTATTTTAGCAAATATCATGAAAACTACTATTCATACGAAGGTAAAGGTTTCAACTCCTTTATAGTACGTTAAACTAGCTTTAATTTGAGTGCTAATAGACATCTGTACGTCACATAGTTCTTGAGATATAGATTTCTCAAAATAAATTTACTAACTAATGATATTTCAGTACATTTTTATGAAAGGTTGCTTTTTAAAAAGCTATATCTTGAGAACTATTGCACGTAAATTATGTTCTTTTAGATTTTCTAGTGTTGTTAGTACTTTTTAAGATATAAAGCTCCGAATGAAAAATTAATATTTTGAAACAGTCACCATTTTTTACTCCCCCTACCTACTAGGCAGAATCATCATAATTTACAACTGTACAAAATAATAAATACAATAAGTAAATATGTGGAATGTTTCATTTACACTTAAAAATCTTGGGAAGAAACCACTCATTGGTGGTACTTCAAGCATTAATTTAAATTAGGAGGTCCCGTGGCCATCTTCTTTTCAGACGCCTCGGAGGATTATCAGGGATTATTAAAGATCAGAGATTAAGAACTAATGGGTTAGGATGGGTAAGGAGTTTGGAATGAAAAGACGCATATCTGTTTTGGGTCAAATCTGCAACGAATGGGATGTTAAGGTCTTTGCGAATGAGTTTATTTGTGACGTAATAAGGAGCATCAAGGATTTTACGTAGGATTTTGGATTGTAAGGATTGGATTTTGGTAGAGCCCCAGAGCTCAATTCCATATGTCCAAATCGGTCTGATTATCGTAGTGTATACTAATTTTTTGAAGTGAATGGGAAGTTTAGAGCGTTTGTCAAGTAAGTGTTGTAGCAATCGAAATCTAAGAGCAGTTTCTTGTCGTTTCAGTCTTATGTGTGGATTCGAAGTAAGTCTGTTGTCAAGATGGAGTCCTAAGTATAGAATCAATTTAAATTTAATACTCTGTTATTTCTTCTTTATCTATACATATTTTTGTACATCTTATTTCTATTTCTTGAAGAAGTTTGTCGGGGGGTGTGGTCAGCAAAGAACAACATTAATAAACAAAACCATATTTATTTATTTTATGCCGACGTTTCGACCTGAGTTTCAGGTCTTCATCAGGGCTATAGAACAAAAGAGATAACAACAACATTTAGAGTAACATACAATGGAAAAGGAATAGTATACAAACAAATTTATAATTATATAAAATATTGAATTAAATCATAAATGATAAAAAATGATAATTGATAATTGAATAGTTTTAAAAAAAATTTTAATTGATTGATATTTGTGGAATTGTATGTTAGTAAATTGAAAACAGTGACAGATGAAATATAATATCATGTAGGTAAGAAGATATGTGTAATATAAGATATGCAAGTAGTGTCTGAATAATTGAAAAATTAAATAAATAAATGGAATCTACAAATTGAACCATCCCTGAGCCCTGATAGCCCTAATAGCCCTGATGAAGACCTGAAACTCAGGTCGAAACGTCGGCATAAAATAAATAAATATGGTTTTGTTTATTTATTTTGTTCTTTGCTGACCGCACCCCCCGACAAACTTCTTCAAGCATTAATCTACGGTCAACTATCTACACCTCATTATTTCTATTTCTGTTTTTTCATTTTAATATAATTTTTAACTTATATTTACATTACTTTTGATCCTACCTTTATTGTCATATTATTTTCTTATATTTTCCGAATATCTTCTTTCTTCTGTATCTCTGTCAGCCATGATGAAGCCGTATAATGTTGGCAAATAAATAGTTGATAACTATTTTTTATTCCTTTTTACCACATCCTCGATGATCTCCTTCATTTGAAGTATTAACTTTAACTATCTTTATAAATATCTTTAGCCTAAGTAAGTAAAGATTCGGAACGTATTGAGTGTTACCGCCGACTGGTGACTGCTGAAAGGAGAAACATTAGCAGTCCCTTAGAGCTTACTAATGACCAGACTAGATGTAAATATTTCCCGAGATGGTATCGCCGACCAATTAGCTCTGAGGTGTGCCCACTCTAACAGCCACTGCTATCTTCTCTTTTTACCCTCTTTTTATAGCCACGGGGAGAGGAGCTGGATTTTTATGTACACACAAACATAAACTTAAACTGGAATGCTTATTTCAGTTACATCCAGATTACTCCAAAAGTCTTTTTTTTCTCACTTTCCTCCAATCAAATACTATATCTTCAAAATTGGACTTACGCCTGGTGTTCCTCAAGGTGGTATCCTCGGTCCTATCCTCTAGACAGTTTATACAGCTGACATCCTAACCAATCCTCATCACATATGCCGATGACACAAGCGTGCTTGCAGTTAATAATAACGCTTTACTTGCATACAAAAACTCTCCAATTCCATATTGCAACCCTCGAAGATTGGTGTCGTAATTGTAGGATTAAAATAAATTCAAACAGATTCCATCAAATCTCTTTTACACTACGTCGTGAACCAACCGACTACCCTAAAGTTTTCTTTAATAAGGCTGCTCTTACCCCAGTCAAAAAGGCCCATCTGGACACACAGAGTTGAGCTTTGGGGGTCCACTAAACCTTCGAATTCCTCAAAAGTGTGCTTACAGTTAATAATAACTCTTTACTTGCACCCCAAACTCTCCAATCCATATTGCAACCCTCGTAGAATTGGAGGATTAAATTAAATCTCCTCAAATCACCTTTATCCTTCGTCGTGAACCTACCGACTGCCCTACAGTACCCTCTAATAATGTTGCTCTTACCCCTGTCGAACAGATCCGCTACCTTGGTCTACAAAAGACCAACGTGGAATTCTCATGCAAGACTGAAAAGACAGGAAACTGCACGTCGATTCTGACTATTACTGCACTTACTAGACAAACGGTCTAAACTTCCAATTCATTACAAAAGGCTGATATAAATGACTATCTGGACATACGGAATAGAGCTTTGGTACTCCACTTAACCTTCGAATTCCTCTCGTATCCAATCCTTACATTCCAAAATTCTTTGTAAAATCCTTCATGCTCCTTGTCATAAATAAAATCATCTTTGAACACATTAATGTTGCATATGTAACAGATCAAGCCCGTACCAGATATCAATCCTTCCATTATAAACTTCCTAACCACCCAAACTGGAAATTCGTGGTTCCAACCTTACCTCCTCTTCTATTCGAGAATCCTCTGAGGCGCCTGAAAAGAAGATGGCCTTTAGACCTTCTAAGGTAGAAATGTTATTAGGGTGCACCAATGGGTAGTTTCTCTATATGCCTGAAATGACTCCATAATAATCTTACATCAAGTCTACTGGATGTATTTTTATGTAAATATTGTGGTAAATGTCATTAAATAAGAAAATTAAAAAATTAGAAATCCTCTCATTTATGTTTTGGTAGACCTTTTGGACGTTTATTCATTAGTTCATGACCAATCATCGTATCAACTTAACAGTATCATTTTAGTCGCCACAATGCTATTATTTCAATTACATTTATTGGATGCTGCATATGTGTTGTGTAGACACCTGAATCACTCCGCCTTTGTCTCAAATATTCAACACCATACTTTATTTTTGAAACCTCTATGCTCTCATGTTTATGAACTTTTCTACGTAACACTAAACTACAATTTTCGTTTTATGAATGCTCCTTCACGCTTTTATAAAGTCTTTTCTACTCTACTTCCATTATTTTCAGTCTCTTGTTACCTCCCTAATGGGTAAATGTGTTTTTCCCGTGTTAATTCGCGATTTTTTTTTTTTCCGGACGGCTCTACAGACCTTAAAGATGTTAGGTCGCTCGAAGCAACCATCTCCTATCTTGGGTTACTACTTTCCAGTTTGCTGCAGCTCTTTAACTTCTTTGTTGATTATGTCTATCCATAAGGTTTTCAGCCTCCTTCGTGCTCTTTTGCGTAATATTCTGGCATTCATTGTTGTGAAGAGGTATCCTGTTGGATTACTTCGAGCCACATGTCCAGCCCATTTTAACCTCCATGCCTTAATGTCATGTTATATTGACTGATCATTATCTGCAAGCAGTTCACTGTTCTTCTCCTCTATGTGTCAAAGCTCTGATCCCAGATTGCTCCTGTAATTGTCCTAAGGACTTTCCATTCCAATCTCTGGATTCTGCTTTCTATGGTACCTGTTAGAACCCAGGTCTCGCAAACTGATTCACGATTTGTTAATGATAATATCAATTATGAATTGTTTTAGTCTTTATATTTATAGTCTTAGGATACTGTTATTTAATTTGTGGACCTGTCGATTTGTGTGTTTTAACTTATTTATTCATTAAATTATTTTATTTTATTAGTACTATTATTTATTTATTTTACTTATTTATCCATTCAAGTGTTTCTTGTAAACGGCTTTTTATTATATTTTCCTTTAAATCTATGTGTTAGTCTTGTTCTCGTAAAATGTATTTTTTTTTTTTTTTGGTAAACTGATCTACTGCTGTGACTATTATTAATGGTCTGATCTCATATTGCCGTCTAATATTGAATTTGTTTAGCGGGTCACTGGAGAGGATCTAGAAGGGTGAATTCCGGAGAGCGAATTTGTTGATCGGATGAATTAAAAATTGTGAAATGGTGAAATTGAAGGTTCAGAAGGGGGAAAGAAAAAAAGGAATGAATTGAAATATTTGTATTTGGTGTATAGACTGAAATTGATTGTAAAAGGAAACTCTAGGGGAAAAAAAAATTGTTTTCTTTCTATTTTATTATACCATGTAATTATATGTAATTTATATATGTCCTATTACGGATTGATTAGTATGCTGTGTGTGTAGCAACCTGATGTATTTGGCCTGCATAGATGGATAAAGTATCTCTCTCTCTACCATGCCACAAGTTTAGTAAGGTAAGTGTGGAAGAAGCACTCTGTCGAGAATCTGATGGTTTGATTTTGTGGAATTCCGGATTGTAATTCTTCTTTTATATCCTTTTGAATTTAATTTTATAATATAATCGTTAAAAAGATGTAGATTTAATAAAACAAATAAAAAAGAAAGAAAAGGAAAAATCTGACGAATCTTCGATTAATTGCTGAGAACTTATTCTACCGATGTTGGTTGGAATGTATAAGTTACACAGCTGACCAGGTGTTCCACTCAGGATAAATCACGAGATAGCGAGTAAGATAAAATAAAAGAGACCAACTCCGAAGGAACGGGTTTTCTGATTTAGGAGGAGCAGAAGGGAGGTGGGTGAGCCGGTAGGACTGTATCCTTCGGGAAAAAACAAAAGGCAGCGAGGTATAAAAAACAAAACAAAGAAGAAACAAAAACAAAAGAAAAAAAAGAAGAGAGAGAGAGAGTAAAAAAAAATGAAGCGCTGCGAAGGGAGACAGCCTGCCGCCATTAGCCTTGGCTCGATTCATCGATATCTTGTCTCGTATCGATTTATATTCTCTATTATTATTAGTCCTGGTCCTTTCTGCCATTTTTCACAATCGTTAACGAACTGTTCGTTGAAAAAAAATAACAGTTCTCAAGATCTGTTAAAAAAAAAGAAAGAAGTTCATAAAACGAACGACGAACGAAATGAGTCAGAGAACAATATCCTATCAGTTTTGGTTCTTGTTATTATTAAATAGTTGGTCAACATAACCAATATCAAAACAACAAAACCTTTTTTGAATCAGATAGGAAATTCTTAGATTTCGAAATATATTATTTTCAATTTATTTATAAGAACAAAAAGCAAGATAAAAACCAATGAATAAAAAGGTATACAGAATTATTAGAAAATAACTTATAATAATAATAATTTATTTTTTTGTTTATGGGGTAACCCACGTACAAATAGAGTTGGTCTGTAAAGTACATAATTTAACGATCATTGTAATAATAATTAAATAATAATAATAACAATAAACAAACTATATGATTATTATCTAAGCTAATTTAAAGTAGAGTTTAATAATAAGTTAAATTTATTATTATTTAAGAAATGTTTCTTTTTAAAAAGCTATATGTTGAGAACTATTGGACGTAGATAGCTCTTTTAAGGCTAATATGTTAGAAAATTTACTCTTCTTTAAATAATGTTCTTTTAGATTTTCTGGTGTTGTTGGTAGTTTTTAAGATATAGAATGCCGAATGAAAAAATAATTTTGTAAGGTTTTGAAACAGCCTTAATTTTGTATCCCCCCTAGCTATACTTGGCAGACTCATCAGTTTTGATTATTAATTATACATAGTTTTCATTAAAGTAATCAAAAATTGGGGTGTGATAACTGATTTTTTTCTTCCCGGGTCTTGTACTAGTTGGTTAACAATGTGGATTTATGTATTCCTTAAATAGGCCCATTAAAATTGACTGCCACCCGGACTCTCTTTCTACAATGTATATCGTATTCTTTTATTATGTTGTTCTTAATTCTTATTCATTATTTTTTAGATATTAATTACATTTTTCATTATGTTTACTCTATCCCTCATCATTTAATTTTTCTTTATGTTTATTTCTATATTTACTTGAACTCTTCGGTTTTTTATCAATTGTTTTGTATAATTCTTCTACAATATTCTATTTTATCTTCTATTAGTATCAATCAACTAGCATCTTCTTAATTTATTGTTAATGAGGTGTAGATAGTTGACTGTAGGCCTACCTTCTACGCCATAACCCCTGATGAAGACCTGAAACTCAGCTCGAAACGTCGGCATAAAATAAATAAATATCGTTTTGGTTATTTATGTTGTTCTTTCCTGACCGCACCCCCACAAACTTCTCTAATAATTTATTGTTATGTATATTTTCAGGTTTGTTTATTGGTATTTTGTTTTAATTTTTATGGTCTCTGAATTAAGGTTGTTATCTCGTTTTGTTCTTCAGCCCTGATAGAGGTTTGAAATTATGGTCGAAATAAATGAGTTATTTGTTTATTTTTGCTGATTTCATCTCAATAAGGTGAACATCTCAAAATATTTTTATGTTCAATTAATTTTTAAATTGTGGTCTTGTTGAACAGATTCGATACTTAGGATTCCATCTTGACAAGAGACTTACTTGGAATGCACACACAAGACTAAAACGATAAGAAACTACTCGTAGATTCCGATTGCTACAACACTTACTTGACAAACGCTCTAAACTTCCCATTCACTACAAAATATTAGTATACACTACAATAATCCAATAAGACCAATTTGGACATATAGAATTGAGCTCTGGGGCTCCACCAAACCATCAAATTCATCCCGCATCCAATCCTTACAATCCAAAATCCTACGTAAAATCCTTGATGCTCCTTATTACGTTACAAATAAACTCATTCACAAAGATCTTAACATCCCATTCGTTGCAGATTTGACCCAAAACAGATATGCGTCTTTTCATTCCAAACTCCTTAACCATCCTAACCCATTAATTCTTAATCTTCCATCCTTAACAATCCCTGATAATCCTCCGAGGCGTCTGAAAAGAAGTTGGCCACGGGACCTTCTAATTTAAATTAATGTTTGAAGTACTATTAATGGGTGGTTCCTTCCCAAGATTTTCAAGTGTGTATGAAACATACTACATATTTACCTATTGTATTATTTTGTACAGTTGTAAATTACATTAAATAAATAATTAAAAAAAAATTTGTTGTCTAGATTAAACTTCTTCCAATAGTAACAACATATTTCTACTTCGGATATCGATATTGTTATAATGGAGTAAATTTATTAGAACGGAGGACTATTTCGAAATGAGGTTGGGGCAGCCTCCAATGATCTGATATCAGGGCCTTGTGGTTTATCAGCAATGGATGACAAATTTATTTTTAAAAGATGGCCCGCAATATTTGTCGCATTCCTACTCGGGTTATTGACATTCACATGCCCGGTCGAGGAGATAGGGAATTTACTGTCCGGGTTATTAAGCCTTTTGAGTAGAAATAAAAGAGCTTGCATCCTAATGGCTACCCGATCCCACCGAGAGCCAACCAGATTATCTCTTTTATATCATTAAGGGTCAATAACAGGTTCTCATTGGCCCCAGCAATTCCAATCTTTATTGGCTTCGGAGGAAGATAAGCAAATTGCTTCGCCTCGCAATTAATTTTCTCCTAGTGACAACGCCGTTGGGAATTTCAGCTGTAATTGTTATAGTCATAATAAACAATAAAAACAAAAAAGATACATTATACTCACCATATTTTTTCATGTTAAACTTTGTGCAATATCTAGATAATACAATACTAAAGATTTCAATCAAGTCCAGAAGCTGGCTTAGTAATGATATCAATGCAAAACATTTTGAACATATGAGCCTTAATACATTGCTTGCAGAGACTGGTCTGACAATATATCCGGATATGAAGGCAAGGAGGTTAAGATAGGCGGGACATGTGGCTCGAAGTAATCCATCAGAACCTGGGAGGCCGAAGACCAGATGGATAGACAGAATCAACAGGTTAAAGACCTGTATGCAGCAAACTAGAATGCAGTAGCCAAAGATCTACATCTCTAGAACCAACCGAAGAAAAAACAAAAACCTAAAATAAAATATTAAAAGCTGATGGTATGTAAAATAAAATATTACATAGTGATCACTAAAAACATTTCTATATATCAGAGAGAAATAAACACACTCGGTACTTATTTATTTATTTTAGTTTTATCCAATATGGTATCTATGGTAGATATCGGTCGGTGCCAAAATAACACATAACAATAGTAGACATAAGTGAAATGTAAATATTACAGTTTGAACTATTAGAGCGTTGTGGAGGCTATACAATTTTAAGCTATATAAGTACAACATGAATTGATCTCTAGTGATACAACTAATAATTCACTTAGTAACTACTAAAATGAAAATAAAATAATAATTATTAAAAAAAAATAAATTAAAAATAATAATAATAAAAATAGCTAAAAGGATTTCAAAGTGAATAATACAGCTACAAATTTATAATTGTTGAATTAATATAATAATGAGAATAAAACATGATGATACAGAATATGATAAGAATAAGGATCCAATAATATTTATTACTAGGCACACACATACATTGCTAACTTTAATTATAATAGAATAAATAAATTATGTGGAGTTAAAAAAAAAATACAGAGAGATATGGTCATTTGGTGAATCAAAATCAATTATTGGGAATCAGAGAAATAGGAAAGTAGCCTGTTAAATATTTCTTCTTTTTTTTTTTTGTGGTTGAATTATTTGTTAGTTCTTCTGGAAAGCGATTGAAGCAAGATACATTTACCAAATTTATTGCTATAGGGTAGTTCGATAAATTTTTTAAAATTTTATTTTAATATCTTTATTGAAATTTACAACTGTATATTATATAATACATTCAGTAAATTTGATCTTAGTTAAAATGGAATGTTACAGGCGGGTAGAGAAACTACCCATTGGTAGCACTCTAATGGCATTTTACATTAGCTGGTCTCGTGGCCATCTTCTTTTCAGGCGCCTTTCAATAAATTTTTTTTTTTAATAATTTATTTATTGTTATTTACAACTGTATACAGTCCTCGCCTCTTTTCGGGGGAATCGATAATGAGTCAGAGCTCAAGAATTCGCCCCCGGGAGTTGCCAATTACCTCTTCAATCAAACTTTTTTTTTTTAATAATTTATTTATTGTTATTTACAACTGTATACAGTCCTCGCCTCTTTTCGGGGGAATCGATAATGAGTCAGAGCTCAAGAATTCGCCCCCGGGAGTTGCCAATTACCTCTTCAATCAAACTTTTTTTTTTTAATAATTTATTTATTGATATTTACAACTGTATACATATATACACATCAAGTAAATTTGCTGTAAGTGATATTATGACATGTGGAGAATCTACCCACTGATAGAACTCCAAGAGCATTTCTAGAGGATAAGATCTCGAGGCCATCTTCTTTTCAGACGCCTAGGAGGATTATCAGGTAATGAAGGAGAAGCCGGGTTAGAAACAAGTGGATTTGGGTGGTTGAGAAGTTTATCATGGAAGGAATGGTATCTGGTTCAGGGCAAATCGGCAAAATATGGAACATAGAAGTCCGAATGATTACTTGATTTGACATTAAAGTAAGGAGCATTAAGGCAAATCGTATTGGTGTAATACAATTGTAAGGAATTGGATACGAGAGGAACTGAAACCATCGATTGGTATTCTGTAAGTCCAGAAAAGCCTTATTAACTACATAATGATTATTAAAGACCTTATGGTTAGTTATGAAAAACATGGAGGGAAATCGAATATTGGTTGTTTTCAAAGATATTTTTTAATATTTTGATCTAATATTAGAGAAAAATATAAATAGCAAGGAATGATTTATCTCTTTAGGGCCAATATCTTGATATAAATTTATAACTGAACATAATGATACATCCAGTATATTTGCTCTAAGTTATAATGAACTGATACAGGTGTGTAATGAAACAACCCATTGTTAGCACTCTACCACGTTTTTACATTAGCAGGTCTCGTGGTCATCTTCTTTTCAGGCGCCTCGAAGGATTGTCAGGAATGGAAGAGGAAGCAAGGTTAGAAACTAGTGGATTTGGGTGGTTAGGGAGTTAATAATAGAAAGAATGAGGATTTTGGATAGTAAGGATTGGTCACGAGAGAAATTTGATGGTTTAGTGGAACCCCAAAGCTCAACTCCGTATGTCCAGATAGGCCTCTTAATATTCATGTAGATCAGTCTTTTGTAATGAATTTCGATAAATTTGATTTTGTTTCAAACATTTTTTAGATATATTATTTCTTTTCGAAATAAATTATTATCTATAAATTTGAAGATAATACTATAAAAATAAAATATTTTAGGTACTAAAGTACCAGCGGTTTTAAGATTTTCTGTTTTATATAATTAATTAGAGTGGGTAATTTAGTGGTGAGTAGAACCAATGAATTTTTAAAATCTACAACGTATATTACTGATATTTACGTTTTCTTATCATTTCGCTTATTATTTATTTTTTTCATTTTTATAATGAAATGAGAGAAAATCGATTGTAATAGGTGAAAAAATTCCAAAGTAACAATCGTGTGTTTCTTACTTCCTTGTTTACCAAACATTTGCACAAGTATTCTGTTTAAGACAAGATGTAGATCCTATATAAAATGTAAAATGCGACTTGAAATTTTCAATAACAAAATCCTTCGTAAAATCCCCATTGCTCTTTACTTAGTCAAAAATAAAATCATCCACAAAGACCTTAATGTTCCATATGTAATGAACCAGATATCACTCCTTCTATAATAAACTCCCTAACCACCCAAACTCCCTAGTTTATTACATTAATTCCTCTTCCATTCCTGAAAATCCTCCAAGGCGTCTGAAAAGAAGATGGCCACGATACCTGCTAATGTAAAACTTCATTAGAGTGCTACGAATGGGTAGTTTCTCCACACGCCTGTATCACTCCATAATACCTTACATCAAATTTACTAAATGTATAATTATGTACAGTTATCAATTTCAATAAAGATAAAAATATATATATATAATTACTTACTTATATAATCTCAAACTTAGTATTGGGTTTCCATTGAATATAAGTAGTTTATATTAATAACTGTTGCTTTTCTTCAAGAAGCTAAAAAAATGTATTTCAATTTCTTCGGTGATTATAAAAAATGATCAAAGTTTATGGAGTGTTAGGAAGGAAAGGGTATCAGTTCTATGTTCCGATTGATGTAGACCTATTATCAGTTAGCACAGTAATGTAGGGCAGATGACAGAACACTCGAGGAATTTATTATCATTTTTATTTTTTTTTATTATCTCTGGGTCGTTATTATAATGCCATTAAAATATATTAATTAGTTCGGTTTGCTCTGTCAACTTTTCTGATGAAACGAAATATTTTGCTCCCTCCCTCTTGCTCTATATCAGGGGTGGCCAACTTTTCAGCATATAAGTTCTACTGTTTATCTTATAAGCGTGTCGTGATCGACTAATAGGCGTATTCTAAGGGGGAAGAAGGGGTGTGAAATGCATACTATGTTTATACACTGTGTTTCAGTATCAGTTACATTCCAGCGAGGTTTGGGTAGATAAGTAATATATAGTTATATTATATATGTATTATTATATATTATATATATAATACGTACAGGTATATAAGTTAATACTCACACTGTAATTCAGATATAAGTCACTCATGCACTATATTTCATTTTCTGTCATATTGTTCAATTTGTAGATTCAGTATTTGTTTTTACAGTTTTTCAGACACTACTCACCTATCTTATATTATACATACTGTTAAAGCCGCCTCAAATCGACTATGTCTTTTTGTTGGAAGGTTTTAAAATGAATAAAAAACAAACTGGCTTGGATTAAACATTTATTTGGCCAATTTAAACATTTTAAAAACTAACATAAACAAAATATACAAGTAAAAATAAAAAGGCCTTTCAGATAAAAATAAAATAGTTCGATAAATTATGAAATATCACAATAAAACTAATTTACACACAAAAAAAGAAATAGATATATAAAATAAATACTGCAGGACGAAAGATTGCTCCACTCCGATAGGTCAGAGGAAGAGTGCTGCCGAGATGTGTAGGTCTGGCTCATCGATGGTCCAAATATCCAACAGTCGTATTGTATTAGGCGATTGACCACTAATTACTTAATTAATTGGAACTCATATTAAAATCGAAACACAGAAGTGGTCTGGTTCCGAACTGTTATGACGACGAGTACACTCAAAAAATGTCAAATAAAATAATAACAACCAAACGCAGACAGGGCCACTAATTCGTCGGAACTGCCATTAAAAAACTAAGATGGTCGGTCCGTTGCTAGGGTGACGCCTTGGCTACAATTATCAGCCCCTAGCAACTGTCTCAATTACTCATTATTACAAACAAATATAATTACATATTTTTTTCTTTTCAAATAACTAAATCTAAATAAAACAATACAAATAAAAATATATGTAACTCAATTAAACACTAATAAAACTCAAATACTATTTACAAGGTAATTATATTATGGCGTTAACACATATCTTCTTACCTACATAATATTATATTTCATCTTTCACTGTTTTCAATCTGCTACCATCTAATACCATGATTATCAATCAATTATTTCTTATTATTCAATTATAAATCATCATTTTTTTTATTATTTATGATTCAATTCAATATTTTGTATATTTGGCAGACTCATCAGTTTTGACTAGTAATTATGCCTGGTTTTCATTAAAATAATCAATAATAGTGATGAAATAACTGCCCTTTTTTCTACCCTGCTCTTGTGCTATTAAGGCCTAATTCGAATGCTGCTTCATCGAATTCCTGGAAAGTTCCTTTAAATGCAGCTATAATTATAATAGTACAGATATAATAATTATAACTATTATAGTTAATAATACTTATATTATACTATTATTATTAATAGTATAGATAATATAAATATTGAATATTAGTATTTATTGTATATATGTATATATAGTTGACCGTAAAAATTGATATATAAGAATATGGTCAGGGTTGCGGTCAAAAGTGAAACAAAAATAGTTTACAACTATTTATTTTCCGACGTTTCGCCCCACTTTGCAGGGCTTCATCAGGGCTAAAAAGATACAATGATAAGAATAAAAATACAAAGATAAGATACAATGAAAAGAATAAAAACAAGTAACAATGGCAAGAGTAAAAATTTCTTTATAATAATACGTAAAATATAAAGCTAAAAAAGTACAGGAGATGCATATAAAACAAAAACAACACGGGGAAAGGAAAATAAAAAAAAAAACTTATTCATTTGAGCAGGTATGTTATCCTGACTTGCTCTTTGCTCATTTATTGTCATTTTATATCATTATTATTATTTATTTATTTTTATTATTCTTTCATGACGTTTATTTTATCTCTATATAATTTTTTTTTTCCTTGCCCCGTATTGTTTTTGTTTTATATGGATCTCCTGTAATTTTTTAGCTTTATATTTTACGTATTATTATAAAGAAATTTTTACTTGTTTTTGTTCTTATCATTTTGTATCTTTTTAGCCCTGATGAAGCCCTGCAAAGTGGGGCGAAACGTCGGAAAATAAATAGTTGTAAACTATTTTTGTTTCACTTTTGACCGCAACCCTGACCATCTTCTTATATATTAGTATTTATTATTTGTAAATATTGTAACTACCTTTTTTTTATTCTTTTTTTTTACGTTTTAGTTTTTTTTTCTGTATCTAATATTATTGATATGCAATTATAATGTAAGATGTAATTAATTGCGCCCTTATTTTGGCCAACCTTATATTTTTTTTAAAGGGACCTAGTCCCAGATTAACAAAATATTTTTCATTTCAGTGATGTAATAAAGTTATGGCACGTTTTAAATAAATATCATCCATGTGAGTATAATATTTATACATAAAATGCAGTTTATGATTGTCACAGATGCCCAGCAAAAACATATCCAAGGTTGTATTTTTTTATTTTTCTCTTATTGTTCTCAATTAGAGGTTCCAACCTTTATAGTGATTATACGGTGGGTTTAGCTTTCTCTGCAAGTGCCCATTATAACAGGCAAAATAAATAATTACTTCAAAAAGTGCTATTGAAGAAGAAAGAAATGATATTTTAGAAACTTTTTTTTGACTTGAAGTCGAAAGTATCTTAGAAGACGTTACGACTTAATTATGAGTTGGGAGGGTACAAAGCAATTTTCTATCTCGAGTTTTCTCTTCTTAATTATAGCTTAAGGACAAAGTATTATTTTTCTCCTGCTATTGAATTTCGAAGTTAAACCAAAACATTTGTTTTCTTTTCAATTTCATTAAGATGTTGATGTAAAAAATAAATTTTCTACTAAATAATTCAAAACACTATCCAAATTATAGTCTCAAAACATTTATTTCATTCACACGTCCAACGTTTGATGGCCAATTCGGCCATCTTCAGGGACAATCTTAATTTACTATGGGACATATCATTTAACCCTTTTAAAAAAACTCCATACAGGCTATTGTGGTAAAAGAGAAATAATTTGACTGTGTTTTTTATGTTTTTGACTTATTAGGTGTTTATTGTATTTTTGACATATTAGATGTAAATATTTTGACCTGGGCAGAATAGCCTGTATGGAGTTTTTTTAAAAGGGTTAAATGATATGTCCCATAGTAAATTAAGATTGTCCCTGAAGATGGCCGAAATGGCCGAAACGTT
>NW_027115129.1:963612-964297 GCF_000696795.3 Halyomorpha halys
GACCATATTCCATTCATCTATACACACGGTCAATCAATAATCTTCCATTAATAATATTATATATTTGCTTGGAAGAAGTTTTGGGTTTCCCGATCTTATATTAACTATTAATCCCTAGTGAGTGCATCCATAAATTAGAACAATTTTGTGTTATAAATTTTAATTAAGTGACTATACCACAAAATTTCGAAAAAAGAAATGGGCGTACTTAACATAGAAGAATATTAGTACTATAAGATGGAGAAACTCGAAACATTGTACAAACAAATATAGAATATTAATAATATTATTAATCAAGTTTATTTGTCACCTCAACATCTTAATAAAAAAGAACAAATAACTTATTAGGAAATAAAATTAAATTTTTTTTTCAAATATGTAACAGTGTAGTACATAAGATGAAAATTTATTTGTTTTTTTATGGAATCAGATATTTTCATCTTTTCTTTTCTGAATCTAGAAGGCAAATTAACTAATAATTTCTAAATATATTTACAAAATCCCGCTCTCTAATATCTTTTACAAATGCAAGGGGTATTCAGTATGTTGTGTTAAATGTGAAATGTTTTACCATGTTAAATGTTATAAGTATAGCATTGTGAGCAGCCCTATTCAAAGTCAGGTTAAATGTTAAATGCATAAGAGCTCCTAGCGGGTTTTCTGAGCAACTTGTTTTATAACCTTT
>NW_027115129.1:965550-966783 GCF_000696795.3 Halyomorpha halys
GGTAGGAATTGACGAAGTTTATAGAGCAGACCTGGATGCCAGACTCGATCAACATCGAGAAAGACTCCCGTGCAGTACATACCTCCAATGTGGAAGATATGAAATCAACCACTCGATGACTTTATGTTAAAATTTATCACAATTTTTTTTTATTGTTATGATAAATTTTCTCAACGAAGGTTAACTGTGATAAATATTTTCAATTTAATTTAATGTGAACATCTGACTAATTAGTGTAATTTGTGGGCTGCTATAAATGGCTATGGCAGAATTGCTTGCATGAAGTAGTTTTTTAAATGCTGTGGTTTCTAAAATTGTATTAAGATTGTCCCTGAGGATGGCCGTATTGGCCGAAACGTCGGACTTTAAGAAATAAGTGTCAAGTGTCAAAAAGTGTTTTGAGACTAAAATGAAAAAAAAAAATTATTTACCAATCTCAAGAATGTGTTAAGATTATAAATTAATTTATCTTTTTTTTTTTTAAATATTTTTGTATAGGTTTTTACTCTCTTTGTATTCGAATTTTCTCGCCACATCTTAGAATGTTTGTATCTTGTTTTCATTTAGCCCTACAAACGTTGGTTAACAATAAATAGTTCTTTTACTATTTTGTACCATTATTGATCGCCACCCGGATTGTCTTACTACATTAACAAATTAACATCGTTATGTGACCCTGTCTTGCTAAGAATTAAACAACATATATGCAAACTCAAACAAATACTTTTACCTTACCATCAGCAATTATAATTTGCTAATAAGTGACAAAGTTATTTTATTATACAGCGATCTACACAATCTTTATTGTCGTAAGGGTGCAAGTACAATGTAATCTCGACAATCCGAACTTTTACATATTCTGAACATTGGCGTTAAAAATAAATAATTTTTCTTTTTTTTTTTTTAAAAACAGCGGACAACAACATTTTTGTTTTCAAATAAAAGTGCACACGTGTAAAGGACATTTTTAACTTCGCGATCTATAGGCAAGTTATTGTTACCGTAAAAATCCAAAGTGAAAATTTTTACTGTTTAGATATCGGGTAATCTAACTTATATTGAAGTGTTCATGATTTTGTTGCAATTAGTAATACATAATATCTACTGTATAAATAATATGATTGTGTAAAACTAATTTAATTAACATATAAGAAGATGGTCAGGGTTGCGGTCAAAAGAGAAACAAAGATATATATATAGGAAGATGGTCATGGTTGCGGTCACAAGTGAAAC
>NW_027115129.1:967257-970517 GCF_000696795.3 Halyomorpha halys
ACGTCGGAAAATAAATAGTTGTAAACTATTTTTGTTTCTCTTTTGACCGCAACCCTGACCATCTTCTTATATATCAATTTTTATGGTCAACTATATATAATTTAATTAACAGTAGAAATATGTATAAATTTTGTTGGTCAATTAGTTTTTTTTGTTATCACGTTTTATATGAATCCATACAAAGAGATTCATTTATTTATATTTTTACTTTTTTCAACTATAAATGAACAATCTTATAATTTTTACAAGCTATATCATCACTTAGCATTACTGAGGATGCAAAAGAATAATAAGCGACTTATTAATTGAGACTATTTTTAAAAGAGATTAATATTTTTAAATTTCCAATAAAATAAGTTTAAAAAAATTAAATAAATAAAACTAGCTATGTACATTCATATTTTGCTCAATATTTTTACTCCATTTTTTTTAATACTTTCTGTAATCCGAACACCACTCGAAGTTGAAATTACTGATCTTTCACTGTATTACAATCAATCATTTTTGTTTCGTTCATAACGAATATTGAAAGATTGTTCTAACTGGTGGTTGGTGAAATGCGGCTGTGCGTGTAAGAGTCGAAAAAAGTTATAAATTTTCGACGAGCTGTTAGATCGATAACTAACTCACGAATGGAGATGAGTCACTTAACGAGTTTGTGCCGAGCTAGCATGAGCTAACATCAGCCCCCACTCTACTTTATTTCATTATCTTTATACATAGATCGATAGCAAATCGATTTTATCATCAGGCTATATGTCAGAATTACACTAATGTATAATAAAATAATATATATCTAACCAGAAACGTATATAATAAAAATAGTTAGCTTAAAATTTATCGGAAAACAAAATTATCCAGATAATATACGGAATATAATCATACTCTAAACTACCTATTTATTATAAAAAATTATAATACACTACGATAATTAGATCTATCTGGACATACGGAATTGCCAGAGCTCAGAGACTCCACCAAACCATCAAATTCCTCCCGCATCCAATCCTTACAATACAAAATCATCCGTAAAATCCTTGATGCTCCTTATTACGTCAAAAATAAACTCACCTATAAAGACCTCAACATCCCATTCGTTGCAGATTTAGCCCGAAATATATATACCTCCTTTCATTCCAAAATCCTTACCCACCCAAACTTGTTAGTACTTAATCTCACATCATTAATAATCCCTGAAAATCCTCAGATGTTCTAATTTAATGCAACAATTGAAGTATTACCATTGGGTGGTTTCTTCCCAAGATGATCATCAGTTCTGAAACATTTATTATATTTACTTATTGTATTTTTTTTATTCAGTTGCAAATTTAATTAAAAAAAAAAAAGAACATAAAATAATCGGATAATTCAAATGGAACTCTTGTACATACATACACATATATAAATATTAATATATATTTATATCCACGTTTATGAAGTGAGGAATACATTCTCCTAATGCTAATACGAACACACGAGAAATAAATGAGAAAATAGTTACAATATCCATTACAAATGACTGATCTACATCACTTTTATAAGACCTATCTGGACATACGGAGTTGAGCATTGTAGCTCCACTAAACCCTGGAATTCATCTCGTATCCAATCCTTACAATCCAAAATCCTTCGTAAATTCCTCAAAGCTGCTTACTTTGTCAAATCTTCCACCAGGACCTCAATGTTCCATATTGTGCCGCTTTGGGCAGAACCAGATACCAATCCTTTCATAATAAACTTCCCAACCACCCAAACAAACTCGTTTCTAACCTGGCTTCTCCTTCACTACCTAATAATCCTCCTAGGCGTCTGAAAACAAGATGGTCTCGAGATCTTCTCCTGTAAAAATGTTTTTGCAGTTCTATCAGTGGGTAGATTCTCCACATGTTTGTATCATGTCATTATATCACTTACAGCAAATTTACTTTTAGCAATTAATTATTTAATTTAATTAATTAATTATATTAGCAATAAGTAAATTATTAAAAAAAAATGTCTAACGGTCATCCTCAAGGACAATCTTAAATTTAATTTACATCATCAAGAATTTAAAAAATTTTTGCCGGCCATACTGCCCAGGTCATTCATTTCAGTCAAATCACCCATTTTGTCACTTTTCCATTAAATTTATAAAAAAATTAATTACAGATTAACTTAACAGTTTTTTTTTATATTGTGGAAAAATATTGTGTATTAAGTTAATCTTGAATTAAAATTTTATGGAAACGTGACAAAATGTGGTAATTGGACATATCTTAAACTGTTCTCTGTCCGCTGCCAGCTTCTTGACTTCACCAAGAGTCTTTCCTCTTTTCCTTGCCATGAATGACTTCCGTGGTCGGTTTCCCTCAGTCTTAGCTTCCCATATAATATTTGGGAGTGTACTGTTTGGCATTCTTCGCATATGGCCAAACAATGTTAATTCTTTTCCATGTATATTTTCTATTATTGGTTCCAGCCCAGTTTCTTCTGTTATTCTTATATTTTCCATTCCGTCGAATCTATTTTTACCGAGAGCTTTCCTCAGAAATTTCATTTCTGCAGCTTGTATACATTCAGCTGCATAGATCAGCGTAGGTATAAAGACTTTTCAACAAAATCTCTGATGAGAATATATGTTATTTTGGTTTCTATGCTGTCTAGATTTCGTAACATTGCGCGGTATTTCGAAAAGTCGGTAAGTGCTGGCAGTAATCGAGAGTGATTTTTTTTTCATCCCTCCTCCCCCAGGAAGGACCAAGGACCAAGGACCTCCCCGAGGGTGGATTGGACCACAGGAGCTAATTTGTCCTGGTAGTGATTAGAGGAACCCCCGATATAGTTATTAGGCTAGGCCATTAGCCACGTCCACTTAGGGGTGGTCCCGCGCTCTCCTTTTTTTCCTTCCTTCTCCTTTCGTCCTTTTATTCTTTTTTTTTTTTTTTATGAAAAATGTAGCCGAGGACGAAGGAAGAATCCTTTGGCGGGAGATGACAGGAGGAGATAAAAAGAGGTCGCTGACAGGGTCTATTATCCCATCTTCCTGGTAGCTCTTCGCATCCACGAGATCATACACTCCGTATATATAGTTCACCAATGTATCTGTTCTTTATCTTTTTTATTTTTTTATTTATTTGTTGATATTTACAACTGTATAAAAAATACAACCAGTAAATTTGATCATAATGACATATGATATGATACAGGATGTAGAGAAACTACCCAGTAGTAGAACTCTAAAACAGTTTACAATATAAGGTCACGAGGCCATCTTCTTTTCA
>NW_027115129.1:971843-976603 GCF_000696795.3 Halyomorpha halys
ACTGATCTACTGCTGTGACTATGAATGATGGTCTGATCTCACATTACCGTCTAATATTGAATTTGTTTAGCGGGTCACTGAAGAGGATCTAGGAGGGTGAATTCCGGAGAGCGAATTTGTTGATCGGGTGAATTAAAAAATTGTAAAAGGATGAAATTGGAGGAGCAGAAATGAGAAGGAAAATAGGAATGAATCGAAACATTTGTATTTGTTGAAATTGAATGTAAAAGGAAACTGAAGGGGAAAAAAAATTGTTTATTATATCTTATTATTGTATCTCTTTTTTTCTGATTATGCCATGTATGTGTAATTTATATATGTCCGATTACGGATTGATAAGTATGCTGAGTGAGATAGCAACCTGATATATTTAGGCAGCATAGATAGAAGTATTTCTCTCTCTCTAGACGCAATAAAGTTTTTTGTAGAATATTGTAACGACTTTTCTGATCCAAAAATACTAATCAGGGAAAAAAAAATCCTATTTTAACAATATATCTTATAACGCATACTCAGAACAGTGATTTGGTGGGCACACCACCTCCTGGTAGGCGCTGCAGCGATTCTGGGTGGAGAGCAGTGATGACCACAGCTGCATTTGGGGGCGATGAATAACTACGTTGTCATGGTGAACAATTTTACGGCTGACTAAAATAGAGCTGAGGATTACAAAATTGGTAGTAGTACACCCAGTTCATCCTTCTCATTAAGATGATTTCCAATGCTTGAACTTTTTTTGTATTACATTCTATTCAGAGTTCAATAAATAGTTTCATTAATTTCAAAGTTCAATGTTTCTAATTTACACCTTTCTTTGCTATATTTTACGAAAAAGATAGAAACATTAATGCATATATATTTACTAATAATTCCTATTAACATTTTTAAAAAATGGATTTCCATGGGGCGCTAAGTAATATTTTTCCAAGGAAGGGGGCGGTAGCAGAAGTTTGGGAAACACTGCACAAGAGCTTTGAACGTGCCAAATTAATTCAAATTAATTAAATCAAATTCTAACCACATTAATTTGTAGTTAATATTACACGGAATCAGAAAATTACCTAAAATTTATATTTATTACCTATATGAAAGCTATGGAGAGTAATTCGACTGGGAGTTCGGAGTAAGAACTCCCTAGAAGTATTTTTTTATTTTTTATTTTTTATATTCCCTCGCCATTTCTGGCATACGAGATTCGACAGCAGTGAGGTAGTGCGCTAGAATTACGCATGCCACTGCCACCAATAATTATCTTTATTATTCATTGCAGCGTGGCGCCTTTTAGATGGGCTACATCTTATCCATCTGCATCCGTCCGGGTGCCTCCTCCAGCTCGCAGCCTGGTCCAGCCCTTCTGGCCGCAGTCTGCATCTTCATCTACATCTTCTTGGTGGCTCGCCGATTCCGGGTGGCCGAGCCCTTCCTAACGTAAAGTGCGTCGGGCTGACCACCTCCTTTCATCCGTAGATGAATTCCCTGAAGAAGGGATAATTCTCCTCCTCCAACAGACGAAGGAAGTCCGACTCGGCGAGGGCGAATATTCCGATTATCCCAAAAACCTGGCACGGTGTTCTTCCATGGGGGTGCAATCCAACACTATATGCACTGCAGTTTCAGAGACTCCACACGTAGGGCACCGTGGGTTGATGTTCTTTCCAAAACTTAGCAGGTTTCCCCGGAACCCGCCATGTCCTGTTAGGATCTGCGAGAACCAATAATCTGGGAGGACCCACCCCGCTCTCAGTCTTAAATGAGGTAGGGAAGAACTTCCTCAGAGTAGCGTCCTTGTGGCTTGTCCTGCCACCGTCCATTCCATTCTTCAATGGAATCCTCCCGAAGCATCTTCTTCCATAGGTGACTGCTAGACCTGGAATTCCTAGAAATGTAGCATGGGAACATTACTCAAGTTATCGAGGATGATGAAGAGTGTGTAAGTGCCGTGAACTTTTATCGATACTTCTATCGATACTGCCACGGATGATCATTGGGGAGCGTTTTAAATCTTTAATAAGAACATTTTTTTATTTTTTTTATTTATTGAAATCTATAAGTGTACATTCAATAAATTTAATCTCAGTTTTAATGGAGTGAAACAGGCCGGTAGAGAACTACCCATTAGTACCACTCTAATGACTTTTTTACACTTGCAGGTCTCGTGGCCAACTTCTTTTCAGGCGCCTTGGAGGATTGCCAGGAATGGAAGAGGATGCAAGATTGGACACTAGTGGGTTTGTGTGGTTATGGAGTTTATAATGGAAAGAGTGATATCTGGTTCGGGCTGGATCGGTTAGACAGGGAACATTAAGGTCTTTATGTACGATTTTATTTGTGATAGAGCAAGGAGCATTGAGGATTTTGCGAAGGATTTTGGATTGTAAGGAGATCTCGAGACGAATACTTTTTTATTGGATTGACGAGAGACGAATAAATTTTTATTCGAATAAAAATATAACTAAACAATCCGAATACTTTTTTATTCGAATATATAAAATACTATTTCAATCGAATAAAAAATTATTCGAATACAAAATTAGTCGAATACATATTATTCGAATCAAAATTTGATTTTTTTTTCAAATTCACTTATTTGTTTCCCACCTTCATTTCTAATGTGCGAGGGTCCTCTTTCACATATTCAGACGAGTACAAAACGAAAATGCTATCGATTTTAAGACCACATATCGATTTATTTTAATTCTTTTTATTTCTAACTCATAGGGGCCAATTTTTAGGTTTTCGGATATGCAGAATATGAATTTTTTTTTTTTAATAATTTATTTATTGATATTTACAACTCTATACACATATATACAACAAGTAAATTTGCTGTAGGTGACATAGTGACATGATAAAAACATTTGGAGAATCTACCCACTGATAGAGCTCCAATGACATTTCTAGAGGAGAAGATCTCGAGGCCATCTTCTTTTCAGACGCCTTGGAGGATTATTGGGTAATGAAGGAGAAGCCAGGTTAGAAACAAGTGGATTTGGGTGGTTGAGAACTTTATTATGGAAGGAACGGTATCTGGTTCTGGCCAAATCGGCAACATATGGAATATTGAGGTCCTGATGGATGACTTGATTTGTGACAAAGTAAGGAGCATTAAGGATTTTACGAAGGATTTTGGACTTTAAAGATTGGATTCTGGAGGAATTTGATGGTTTAGTGGAGCCCCAAAGCTCAACTCCATGAATATCAAAATGATATCGATTTTGTGATAGCTAATCGATTTATATGAACTTTTCTGATTTCTAACATGTTAGGGTATCTTTATATGTTTCAATATATGCCGAAAATGTAAATGATATTGATTTTATGATCGCGTATCGATTTATTTTAACTTCTTGATCCCGAATATATTAGGGCCACTTTATATGTTTTGAGATACGTATAATATGAAAATACTATCGATTTTATGATCGCGTATCAATCGCTCGTAACCTAAATAAGACTTCTATGTTATGAAGACTTCACCGTATTGAATTGAGGATTGAGGAAAGGATTGAAGTAAGGATTGAAGGCCTCTAAATGACCGAAGGGAAGGTAAATGTGATGTGACCCATGAGGTTAATGAATGACCCTCCCAAGACTTCCCATGTCTTGTGCCTCGGCTCTGGCAAGTAGCCTATAAGTATTATACCCCAGAGGACGGGGGTTGGAATTACCCCGGGTGGAGGGGGCTTGGTATGTGGGTGTGGTACGCTGCATTCTTTCCTTTGTCTATAGCCCGACCTCCCACGGGCCCTCTTCTTCTTCTTCCAGTCGCTAATCCTCAGGAATCCGCCCTATTTGCCAAGGGACCAACGAGAACAGAAAGCCATTAGGAACGAAATAGGAGTTCGCTTTCATTCATGAAACAACATGAATGAAGCTAAAAAGTAAATCATTCTGCAGTAAAGAATAATTCATTGATATCCTACCCTAAATTCTATATATCTATATATTGTATGCATAGTACAAGAGCCTAAGAGGAGAAAAAAAGGCAGATATTTCATCCCAATTTTTGATCACTTTAATGAAAAATATGAATAACTATTGTTACGGTGGGTAGGGGTTCGAAAGGATCCTTTACTAGCCCAACCGTGAAAAGAAAAGAAAGGAATAGTCAAATATTGTTATTTTTCTATTTTTAAATAAGTAAAGATAATAAAAGGAACAAAAATATACAAACTAGAAAAAAAAGGAAAGCTTAATTACAAGCACAATTACAAAATAACATTAATCGAACACAAAAAATATTTTTTTTTTTATTTTATTTATTTATTTATTTATAATCTTAAAATTCTTTCTTGAGACTAGCAATTTTTTACTAAATAATTCAAAACACTATCCAAATTATAGTCTCAAAACATTTATTTCATTTACACGTCCAACGTTTCGGCCAATTCGGCCATCTTCAGGGACAATCTTAATTCACTATGAAACATATAATTTAACCATTTTAAAAACTTCACACAGGCTATTCTACCCAGGTCAAAACATAAAATACATTAAAAATCTACATTTTTTTATTTTTTTAGTATTAATAGTGGTAAAAGAGAAATAATTTGGCTGTGATTTTTAATGTATTTTTGACTTATTAGATATAAATGTTTTGACCTGGGTAGAATAGCCTGTATGAAGTTTTTAAAATGGTTAAATTATATGTTTCACAGTGAATTAAGATTGTCCCTGAAGATGGCCGAATTGGCCGAAACGTTGGACGTGTAAATGAAATAAAAGTTTTGAGACTATAATTTGGATAGTGTTTTGAATTA